>NW_015151091.1:70343-106525 GCF_000732505.1 Cyprinodon variegatus | reverse complement strand
GGGTGAGTAGAAAATGAAGGCTAATCATGTTCTGGGTGTACTATTCCTTTAACAGAGCTAAGTGAGGCTTATAATGTTGTTCTGGGTTCTTTCAGAACCTCTAGGATGAGACAGATATCAGGTATGGTTTTGGCTATTTAAATTGACCTTTTAGCTTCGATTAATAAAACAGAACCAGGTTTGATTGGAGTACCTTCCTCGTCTTAATACAAAAATAAATGTCTTTTTTTTTTTTATTAACAGAATTTATCTGTCTCAAACATAAACACATAGGTATAGAAAAAAAGCCAAACAGTATTTACAAATATATTTCCTCAGCCGGAATCCACTTGATAAACCCATCATGTAAAAACAAAGAAAATCACGTGGAGCTCACCTTTTTGATGTAAAGGTCTCCATAGCGGTAGCGTTTGGTTATTTGGGCCACCTTGTTCGGGTCTTTTCGGATCAGCTCACTGAGGGTTTCGATCGGTGAAGTGGCGCCATCCGCCTTCCATTCGTACAGGCCCAGCTGTCTGAGGTGGGCCCGGCAATGGCTGGCCAGCGCCTTGCGGTTCTCAAAGTCGAATCCACAGAGCTCACAGGTGGTGTCTGATGACACAAGCAGCAACACAGGGGTTCATGTTTTATGAGTGATACTGTGACTTGGCAGATATTTCACACTGTGTTTCATTACTTCAACTGTTAGGCTTCTCTTTAGGGGAACTTTGAAGTTTTTTAATGTGCTTCTCAAATAGTTAGAAAACCATTAAATATAATGATAATTTTTTCATTTAGTCACTAAAGTCATATTTAGACACTAAAACCAATATATTACAACAATAAACGCATAAAAGAGATACTTTTCTAATGTTTAATCTTTTTAGATGATTGTGGATAACTGCTAATGATCCACAAAATTCGGTTATGCAGGAACAAAAACACGTTGACCGACTAAACAACCATAGCAGAGAGTCGCCTACACCCTCCACATTTAGTGGTCACACCACTTTAGCCAAAGGAGCCGAATGTTCACACAAGGCTGTATTTACTCCAATAGAAAGTTAAGTGGAGGAAGAAAAAAAGTGTACTAGCCATACAGAATACAGCATTCTTGGGAGGATTTTGTGAAGCAAAGCTGATTAAAGAGATGGAGGAACAGTTACTAAGTTACTAAGCCACAGTTACATCTGTGGCTGTTGCATTCCTTTTGTTCAACCAATCCTGAACCAGAAACCAGGTCAGAAGCTTCTGATCAGGGCCAAGGGACAAATAACTGGATGTTGTTTTATTGGTCCAAAAACCTCAGATTCAGATGTAAGTACATCTAATATATGTTTAAGCTTAACGGGTATATAAAGCTCAAGCATTCCAAGAGTCTATTATTTAATATTATGTCAAGTCCTGTCCACACGTCAAAGATGCCTAAAGCTGGTTTGGTTCATTGACTGTGGTTTAGCTGCTGGATTGGCCTGTTTGTAGAGAGGAAGAGACGTCAGAACCCACAGTGCAGATGACCTGAAGGTCACTGTCAAAGCTACCTGGCCTTTCATTACTTCTCAAGGGAGGCAAATGATTGCCTCCAGGTCATGACACACTAATGCAGTAATTCATGCAAAAGGAGCCCCAGCCAAGTGTTGATTGCAGACAAGGAGTCAGTTTTTTATTTGGCCTCTTCTGAGTTCTCTTTTTTAATACGAAGTGAGCCAAAAAAACTCGTCACTTTGCTTTTAGTTGTTTTTTAATGCTAAATTAAAGAAATAAAAAAATGAAAAAAGATTACAATAATCCCAACATGTGCTGCAGAGAAGCAGTGAAGCGTGCACAGGGTCTGACTCACATTAATCGGCATCACTGGGAAGAAGTGTAAAAACCTTGGTAATGAATTACTATACAATAGCATTTCCATAATCTCACACTGGAGAAATAAAGAAAGTCTTTAATTTGATCATAAGTTCAGGTGAAAACACGACCGACTCACCAAGATTAGCGGCGGCAGGTTTCCCATGTGGAGATTTGTCTTTCATAGAATAATCGACAGGCATGGCTGAAGAGTTGGACGCTCCTTCTTTGAATGACAAACTCTCCCTGTGGGGCTTTTTGGAGCTTTGCAGACCCCACGACGCCTTGCCCGCCGCTGATGACCCGCTCTGGACTGACTCTTTCCTTTCTTCGCGCCGCAGCATGACTTCTTTCAGAAGGTCGATTGGGGATGTCCTGATGGACCAGTTGAGGCCGAGCTGGCGGAGATGAGCGCGAACGTGGCATGAGAGCGCCTTCCGGGTGTCGAACAGCTGCCCACAGAAGTCACAGAGGACTGTGGGTGGAGGGCGCAGGTCTGTGGAACATGGAGAACTCATTCTCAGAAATATTCACATTAGGGCTGAACGACTTTGCCAAACAAACTAAACTGAGATAATTTTTTACCAAAATTGACATTTGATTTCGACTTTCTTTTGCACAAACCACAAACCTGTCCATCGTTTCAGGACTTTAATGATTTTATTTTTTGGCTCATTTCAGAAGGGGAAACTTTAAGATTAATTCTTTTTATGAAACAGAGTTAAATGCTTAAAATCGTTATTTGTTTTAATTTCATCTTTATGGCATAAAGAGAAGGGAAGACCAAAAATTCTGTGTCTCAGAAAATTTGGTCGCCATTTCAACTGCTAGGGATGATCCACTGAGTTTTCTCAAGTCCACGGCTAACACAGTCATCTACCAGGAAATTCTTCATGTCACATTTCTTTGTACTGACAAGCTTTATGGAGATGCTGATTTCATTTCCTAGCAGGACTTGGTACCTGTCCACGCTAGGAACTGATTCAGAGACCCCGGTGCTCTTGATCGGATGGCAAACTTGCCTGACCGCCACCTGACCTCAACAGATCAGTGATGTCAAAATTATTTTCATGTGAAGCCACCAACACATTAAACAGGCAGGTTGCAGCTGAATAAATGAGACTTTTGATTTTATTGGTTCCTTTACAATGAGCACACTGCTGTTAATATAACTTTACTCCCTTTTTTTTGTTTTTTTTTTTTTTGTAATTTGTGCATTTTAAAAGAACACATGCCTCTAATTTATCACATGATGCCTTCTTTGGCTCCTAACAAATTACACCAGACTCTTTTAAAGTGTGTGATGTAATAAATTCAAGGTGTACGAATAATTAAGCAAAGAAATTATTAGATATAAAAATGAAATATCTTAAGATAATAAAATAAACAGAAACTGTTACCTTCGCCTGAGTCAGGAGGCTGTTTGGAAACAGCAGCTGAAGGAGACTTCTGGATGACAGAGGTGCTGTCGGTGTTGGACGGCTTTGGTGGAACAGAAATCTCCGTCTCCAGAGGCTCAGGCTTTGGTTTTCTAAGAAGCGGGTCCACAGCTAGTCGGAATCCCTTCTTAGCTTTCGGCGCCCTGTTTAATGGAGGCTGAGGGGAGTGAGAGCTGGTGGAAGGGCTGGGAGAGGGACCTGTGGGTGGCAAAGAGGTCCTGGGATGGCTGGAAGCTGCAGATGGAGCAGGTGCTGCAGGAGAGGGCGGCGCTGGGGACGGCGCTGCTGAGGAGCTAGCGGTTTTTGGAAGATGCATCGGTTCCAGAACGCCGCTGCTGACCAGCTCCTGCACAGTGTCAATTGCAGAGCTCTTCCCCACCAAGTCGCTCACTCCCATGTGTCTGAGATGGGAGCGTGCGTGACTGCCCAGGCCTTTTCTGTTCTCAAACGTTTCCCCGCAGAGAACGCAGGTGCAGTCCGCTGCTGTTTTAGGCCGCTTGCTGGCAGGGGACGCGGGAGGGGAGGTGAAATCAGAGGGACGTTTAGAGGACGGACTGGAGAGACTACCCGATTTCAGCTCCTGCTGACGCAACTTGCTGATTGGCTCAAAGTCCTGCTCCTTCATGATCTGATAGAGAAACTCAATTGGGCTCCCCTGGATGTCGCTCTCACGGATACCGATCTGTCGGAGATGAGCACGAGCGTGACTGGAGAGGCCCTTACGCGTCTCATACCAGCAGCCGCAAAGCTGGCAGACGTGGATCTCATCGTTCGTTTCTGAAGCTGTTAAAATAATGAAAAAAGAAAAATAATACAATTATTATAAAAACAAAGTTCTTCAAATACATTTTATTATAATATTAGCATCATTATAATTATTATTTACAAGGCTGTGGAAATACATTTGTCTCTTTATGGATTTCTTTTTATCAATTGTCTTCAATGTTTTTCAAATATAATCAATGAATAAAACTAGTTTGGTCAAAGACAACAAGGTTGTTCAAAAAGCCACTTTCAATTAAGAATTATCAAATTTATCTAAAGAGAAAAGCCATCTAAAACAGCCTGGTCCAAATTGAAAACATAAAAGTTAAATCATTAAAAAACTGGTTCACCACTTTTTGTTGTTGTTTATGTTTTACAAGGTTCAGAGCTGTGGAAGAAAGCTTCTATTTAAGAAGAGATAAGAGAGAAAGTCGTTGATATCAATCATTCTGAATGGGTTAGAAAGCCATTTCTGACCATGACCTTCAGAGTGAGCCGTTATCCATATATGGTGGAGAGATAGAAAAGGCCTGATCTTCCTAGGAGGGACTGGCCAATCAAAATAACAAACCAAACATTGACCCAGGAGGTCACAGAAGACTTTAAGATAAACACCTTAAGACATGAAGCAATACCTCCTCTTTCAGAAAAAGATTGCATTGACAGTCTAACATGGTGGTGGGGCTTCCCTTTAACTCCAGGACACATGGACGGAACCAGGAAGGAAAATGTACTCAAAATAAAGACTTAAATCTGATTCAGATACCTCCAATGTGGTTGAATTAAAACTTGAAGGAAGGTGAAGCAGATGGTGGCACATTTAAGTTGGATGAATCAATAACAATCTGTCTGCTTTAGCTTCAACCCACCTAAAGTAATAGGAGCATCTGTTTCCAGCGGCGCCCACAGCGGCTTGGTAATTGTTTTTTGGTCAGACGATGAGCTGCTGCCCTCAGTCGGTCTTGAAGAAGAAGGAGAGGAAGGGAAGAAAGACGCCCCTGCTTCTTTCAGCTTGGGTGGGGATCCCTGAGCTGCCATGACCTTTGTCGCTGTCTTGGAGGGCGTTTGTGCGTCCTCCTGCTTTGCAGGAGTCTTTGGCTCTTGCTGGGATGTTTTCTTAGGAGGCGGCGGAGGAGATACAGCAGTATCTGGTGTGAGCTTTGGAAGGGAGACGTCTTTCTCCTGAATGAGCTGGTAGAGCAGCTCTATGGGCGCCCCGCTGTTTTCTGACACTGTCACTCCGAGCTGACGCAGATGGAGGCGGGCGTGGCTTGAAAGGCCGCGTCGTGTCTCAAAGTAGGCCCCACAGACCTCACACACTACCGGTCCAGAGTTCGCTGCACAGAGAATTAGGTTGGAGACTGATAATTACAGATTATAATGGAAAACAATAGTTCATGACTGCAGTTTAGGAGAAAACTTTCTACCACAGAATCTGTGCAAAATAAAACATCCATGCTTGACTTATTTAAAAAATGTTTTACTTCATTTGAAAAAATTAAATGAAGGTTTTGATTTCTACAAAAAAAGAGGATTATTACTATTATTATTATTAGTAATATTATTATCTAAAATGCAATCAACAGCAGGGCTAAATAAGTAATGAGTACAATGTAGATGACTTTAGCTCTAAATGTTAACTGTGGAAAGTAAACACCTTTTTCTTTTTTCTTAGTTTTTTTTTTATTTTGTTTTCCTTCATCTAAAATTACACAAATATAGGTTCATTTCTGTCATACTGTTACCATGTGTAATGCATATTTTTATTTTTATTTTTTAAACAAGAGAAGAATATTTTTTCAAATCAGAAGAGGGTCAAATGCCTCAAGTTGGATTTTTCTCTATTTTTTCCCCCCATAACTTGTTCAGTCGAGTTTTGGAGAATCACACTTTATATAAAGGTAAAAAGTTGGACACAAAACCTTACCTTTTTTTTTTTTTTTTAATCATTAGCTATGATTTTCAAAATTACTGGTAACTACGGTTATCGCAATACTAACATTTCAAACCTGATATCAATGCCACGGAAAGTTTTCGATACCATGCGGGATAATTAATGGCATTTAAAGATATATCTAACATGAAAAAGTCAAACTTTGCAATCTCAACTTGAAACCTGCTTTTTAACAACATTAAATATTCCATTTGTTAATTATGTGAACAAATAAACACAAATAAATAACCAAAAAATTTTTTTTAATATTCTCTGAGTTATTTGAAATTGTCTTTTTATAAATGTGCAAATAATCTAACAAAAATTCAATAGAAAAAAAAATATAAACAACAGTTGTGTAAAGTTTCGATTTCATGCCAAACTAGTATGGTATCCTGATACAGCAATGCTTTTATACCATAGAGCAGGGCTGTTAACTTTCACCCATTGGGAGTGAGACTCACCCATCTCAGTGTCTTCACACACTCTCACTCCATATTCCCAATTTCTCACACTAAAAATGACAGACATTAAAACTTAACTCCATTCCACTAATTAATGTATAAAAATACCATGGTGATAAAAAAAAATAGTCCACATCTATAATATGACCTTAGTGCTAACAGACGAGGACTAGCCAGGTTCATATCCAGTCCGTATTTCCACTTTCACTGTGCTAGATATTGTACAAATATAGTCCCTACAAGGTATGTCATTTTAATTTTTATCTTATCTCATCTGCACTATGATAATTCTCTTTGTAAATTATTGAAGCGTTTAACCAATCTAGTACTTGAGTTCAGGTTTGCCTCTCAAACCCACAGGAGCTCCACAAAATGAAAAAAGGACCATTGCATTTTATTTTTCAAAAGATCAGCCACCCACGAAAAGACCAACAACATTCAGAAAGGATGTGCAGAACAATTCAGTTATCCTGGATTCATAGAGAAGAAACCACAGGGATGTTCTAATTTCATTATTGATATATCCTTATTTTGGTCCATTGAATATGTTAACTTAATTTCCATCACATTTTCCAAATGAAACATCCAGAGAAGTGCTGTCTCCTGTCATGGTGAGTTTTTATAAAATCGATAGCCTCCGAGAAGGGCTGAATTGTTTAGCCGTTTTGTCAATTCTAAGAAAGACTAATAATATAATGAATTAAGCTTTTTATTCTTTAGCTTATTACCAAATATTCATACACAGTGAAGTTTGCATGGCATTCGATTGCACTGGTTCCGGCATCAGTGCCAGTAATCCAATAATAACTTATTAGTTCCCCATTGTTTAATTTACTTGAACTGCAGAAAATAATTACCGTAATGAATAAAATTGTGAAATTCTTAGTTTAAAGTATATTTAAGATGCAGATATTTTAGTAGGGCCTATTCTGCTTTACTTCAATTCTCTAAAAATCACTAGAATGTAGAAAATAATGTATATTGTGAGAAAAATAACTAAAATAACTACAGATCACTTACTGTTACTCAGTAATATTTACTGTGCTATAAAAATCCCACATTTTGACACTTTGTTTCAGTTAAATCCTCTGAAAACCTCCAACCTATCATCATGTAAGCTAGACAGGGTTTCCTGTCCAAACTATTTATAAATTTCAACCAAAGGTTTGGAGTAAAGTTGGCAGCCCTGCATAGAGGTAACTAAATTATTATAAACTATCTTACCTTGTGAGTCCATTTGCATTGAAGACACAGGGTTTTTTCCTGATAAAACGGGGAGTTGTCTTAATGCAGAGCGCCTAAAATAGTTTAAAAAGACACAGAATGATACAGTATTGTTAATATTATTATTGAGGAAAACACTGGGGAAAACAGGGTAAATAACGCGACACAACTAAAATATCGCGTGAAATGAGCCCATTCAAAAATGTCTCAGAGGCTGTTGGATTCAAATAAGCTATCAACCCGCAATATTATTCGTTAAAAAAATTAATTTCGTTTATATTATTAAAACCGATGAAACCAAAACAAAAAGCGAAGTGAAATCCCGACTTATATTATCCAATTAAAAGCTAACCTAAGCTACCTCCGTTGCCTTTTGTTTCACTCTACAATGAAATGTTTACCACATGCTAACGGCTTTGCGCCTCGTTGAAGCAAAGCACACATAAACTACATATTCTACACATCAGCATTCACCGTAAATACGTTAATATATGAGAAACCGAGAAAAGAAATCACCCTCAAGTTTTATTATAACTGCTCTGCGCATCAGTTTCTCCCAGGCTAACCGGAAGTAGCCTGGCACGCAGTTGACCTGTCCTTTACAAATAAAAGCATATAGATATACTGTATGTGTTTCATTAATTATCTAAAGGAGCATGTATAAAATGTTAGATATTCATCTAAACATTTATTGATCTACCCCAAGTGGGTTAACGTCTAGAATCACTTAAATACCAATCCAGGAAGTTGCTCTTTGTAAGGTTTGCTTTTGTGAAACAATTTCTTTATTTCATAA
The DNA here is from genome assembly GCF_000732505.1 of Cyprinodon variegatus. NCBI lineage: Eukaryota > Metazoa > Chordata > Actinopteri > Cyprinodontiformes > Cyprinodontidae > Cyprinodon > Cyprinodon variegatus. The sequence goes on along the minus strand of NW_015151091.1, from coordinate 98,083 downwards.
CTTTGCAAACAAGACTGTGAAAAGTATTGATTGACAAAACATTTAATCTATGCTTTTATCAAGGACGCAATAAACAATGGTTTGATTGATATATGCAAAAGATCATAAACGAAATATTAATTGTTCTCATTTTTACTCAGTTCATGACTGTGGAAAGTTCTGCTTGGTAGATAGGTCAAACAGAAGTTCTTTTTGTTTGTTTTCTTAAACTTAATTTATATAACAAACCAATAGTGTACAAAGACTTATTGAGGTACAAACATTACAACATGGGTAGAAAAAAACATGGGGCTAAAAAAAAGAACAGACACATAAACAATAAGGCCAATGAATAATTGAATAGAGCAAGATTTAAACCAAAAGAAGAGTAGAAATACTGAAAGTTATTTTTTTTGGCAGAAATAGATTTCAAATGTTTCAATGAGTAGTAAAAAAATTAAAATTGGTTAAGAAAAAAATCAAAACAAGGAGTAGAACCTCTCCATTTACAGCAATGTATATTATATTTGACAAGCAAGTAAACAATATTAACCATATCTGAAATTTTACTATCAAGGTCATAAACATAAATACAACACGTGGGTGATTGTTATTTGTTGGATGTCCCCAATTTTAAGGGACAACCAATTTTTGATGTCTCTCCATAGTTTAAAAAAAAGGGACAGAAAAAAAAAAGATGATTAAAGGATTCAAAAGGCAGAGCATGTTTAATCAAATTTAAATATTTTGTGCAAAAATTCTGCCACTGGGTAAATATTGTGCTAGATTTTAAAGTGAGTTTCATTAAGGCTGCACCTAAAAAAAAAGAAAAAAAAAAGAAAAAGGAAATTGTCCAGAGAGCTGTTCTAAACGAAATTTCTTTTTGTTTTACACTTGTGTAAACAAAATGACAAATAAATCTAAGTTTAAGTCTTAATCTTTGGTGAAACCGGCCTTTTAACAAACTTGGAGAATGCCTTCTCAAATAAAGGCAAAACAGTTGTTGTCAAAAAAAAACTTCAATCATTAAATAATTTAGATTTGAGTGCAGTCACAAGCATGGCATTATTAGGTCAAACAGAAGTGACTATCAGCCTCTGGGTTTTATTTTGAAGGGCACAGTTTGTACTTCCGGAGGTCACCGGTGTCTGTCAGTACTTCTTGCGCAGAATCTCTCTCTCACACTCCTCTTGCCTTCTGCAAGCCACAGACCTTCGGTGCCAAGTTTTCCACGGCCTTTCAACCCTCAGGTGAGCGAATCCTGCGTGTTTAAGTGATTCTGTTTTTTGTCGCGTATTCACAGCTATTAAAAAAGAAACGATACTGCAGGAGTAAAGCTAACAGAAAGCTAACAAGCGGACAGGCTCTGTGGGGTTATTGCTCCCTCTCTTCCAAATGTTTCTGGTTCTTTCTTTGTTCCTGAAACGCAGTTTCCTGCTCACACTCCTCCGCTCCTCCCTTGTTGGTCTAACTTCACTGCTGTTTAAAACTAATTTAAATGCGACCTTAACAAACGCCTGCATGGCTTAGAGAATAATGTTGTGTTTTTTTGCAAACGCACCAAAGTGTTGCAGGAAATATCCCTTCTAATAAAAGCAATACTGCTTTTGTAATTTCTGCGTCCTGTAGTGCACCATGTGAAAATTAAAACCTTTAATTAGCGTGTTAAGAATATATATCCAGGTGGTTATGAATTCAAACATGATGCTTGATCCTGAACGTTGCATTTTAAATGAAGTTTCAGATCCAAAACTAAAGCATGAATCCTGCTGTGAATGATGGATCTCCTTTGGTTGCATAAGCTTTCTAAGAGGCTATTGTTCCCTACTGGCAGACTGTGACTTGCATGTGACCTCCAGCAGGTGTTAAATGAGACTGCGACTTGACTTTATTAGAGCTGCATATTCTTGACCTGTCTTTTTGTGTTAAACCTATAGAAAAAATTATTAATTTTTTAATGTCTTTGTGGTGTCTCCTTCAGTTAGTTACCACCATGTCCTCTGGAAACGCTCAGATTGGCAAACCTGCCCCTGTATTCAAAGCCACAGCTGTTGTTGATGGGCAGTTCAAGGAAATTAGCCTGTCAGATTACAAAGGTAACATGATTTTAACTTAACTGCAGCTTCTGCACCATATACAGCCTGACCAGAATCGACTTCCCACCTCATCCATCTATTAAACTTTTTTTTTTTACTGTGTGCCTCAGGGAAGTATGTGGTCTTCTTCTTCTACCCCTTGGACTTTACCTTTGTTTGCCCCACTGAGATCATTGCCTTCAGCGATAGGGCAGAGGAGTTCCGCAAGATTAACTGTGAGGTCATCGGGTGCTCCATTGATTCCCACTTCACCCATTTGGCATGGTAAGAGGTCTGAAGAACACATGGCTGGGGAATCATTTGGTCCACTTTTTAAAAGGTTTGAAACCTGAGAAAATTACCAAATGTTTTTAAAGAGATTGCCTAACTGATATTTAAGTCACATAAGCTGTTAAACACTTTGAATGAAAATGGATTGAAGAATGTTCTTTAATAATTAGAAAAATGTGGTAAATGTTGGTCTAGGCTGCCGTGTATATCTGCACTGTTAACAAAGTGGACTGAAGGAGAACCCACCCAGCTTTATCTGTGTGGCTGTCCTTCTGCAGGTGCTGATAAATGTTTAGCTAACGGCCTCAGATTCAGCTCAATACTTCTAGAAGGATTGAGGCGAGGCCTTACATGGTCTTTGGTGTTCTCCTTCTGTCACTCAAATTTCTACATTTTGATTTGTTGCTTAAACCGATCCCACCGCTTCTCCTCAGGATCAACACGCCAAGGAAACAAGGAGGGCTGGGTAATATGAAAATCCCCCTCGTAGCAGACCTCACAAAGTCCATCTCCAGAGATTACGGAGTGTTGAAGGAGGATGAAGGCATTGCGTACAGGTCTGTTTGAGTTATTTTTGCGGGGGGGGGGAACAATTGTCTCAATTCTGACACAAAGTATAATCTGTCCTCTAATCCTTGGATCTTTGTGCTCAGGGGTTTGTTTGTGATCGATGGTAATGGAGTCTTGAGGCAGATCACCATCAACGACCTGCCTGTGGGTCGTTCTGTGGACGAGACCCTGCGTCTGGTGCAAGCCTTCCAGCACACTGACAAACATGGAGAGGGTGAGTGGATCCAAGGATCATTCTCATTTACCCACTATATGCTTTACTGGGATAGGCCTACTTCAGGGGTTCCATGCATTTAATGCTTTACACATCTAGATGTGGAATGCTAGGCTTTAAACATTAATTTGAATTCTTATTTCAGGCATTACTAACTACAACGGGCTCTGGTGCAGTGGCTTTATGTCATGCTGCAACAAAAGCCCAAAGCCCACAATGCACCCTTCCAAATAATTCAGTTCTTGAATCCTCCTTTAATGTAGGGTGGTTTAAAACAAAGATTCTTGCTTCCTTGTCTAATTTTTTATAAATCCTTGTGGCTTTTAAAGACAGAAACTTGAAATATTGACCCAAACCAATGGTGTTTAAAGTTGCTGAATGTGATCTGTAAGCAAATTTTGTCTAATGTAGAAAGAGTCGGGCCACTCAAAGTAGTAATTGTAGTAGTGATCAGGTTTTGAAGCCTCTTTAAAACTTTATAACTCAGTAACCAGTCCGTTTGTAAAGCAGCTCTGCAAATGCCAGCATCAGCTAGTGTTCAAATGTTAGTACTTGGTCTGGCTTTTTTAGGCCTAACGTAAAAGTACATGATTATCCCCTGTACCCAACAGTGCAAGGACTGATGCTAGACCCAAAGGCTGCCGTCTTGCAGGTTTTTAAAGGGTTCTTTTTGTTTTTAAATGAAATGTCCCGTTAGAAAGTGTCAGCAGAGCTTAAGGTCTGGATTTAGATTTAATCCAATCATTTTATTCAGCAGGGTTGGAGTAGCAATAGTTTGACGCATCCTAAAGTATGGAAAGGCACGAGGTCTGAGGGTGGCTGTTCAAGGTTTAACTTTTCAGTTTCAACAAAACTGCACCAGCCTTAGACATGTGGTTGTGTGGGTTTTAGAAACATCCGAAATGTACACTTGGATCAGCCTTGCAGTGCTGTTAAGACTTATATTTTTTGCTGCCGTCTCACGTTGGATGAATTTGACCCTTAAAATGCATATTCAATTTACTGTGAGCAGGGCTTTATTATTGGTGTTACTTTGTAAACTCTTCAGTACCAGGTTAACAGCAGATTAGTGTTTAACATTTTAATAGACTCTTGGAAGGCAATGTTTTGATTAACACTGGAGAAAAATTATATTTCACTTCAAAAACTGATATTTCAAAAAAATTCTACTTTTTAAGTGCATTTATTGCCAAATGAAACGTCTGCCAAAGGACTGGGTATTTAACTTAAAATACAATTTGTTATGCACATAAGGAAGCAGTTTTTTTTTTTCCTTCTCTTTTTAAATATAAATTTGATCCCTTGTGCAAATTGTGTTGCCTCTTTAAATCATAGGGAAAATACACTTGAATTAAAAAAACTGGCTCTTTTATTAACTGTATGTGGGCCAGTGCACCTGTTTGCAACCTGTCTAGAACAGCCCATGCTGGGGAAGAACATTAAAAGGGATTATTGCCCAACAGTTACAAGGCAGACTGACTCTGGAAGTAAATTGGTAAATGCTTGTCAAAGGGAACATGAAGTACATCTGTGGTACACGTACTGAACATATTTGTTCAAAAGGATCTAACGAACCTTAAGTGTTTATCTGTATAACCAACATTATTATTGGGCAATCATCATGGACATTCCCACTTGTACTTTGTCCTCTGATAATGTAGTATATCAACAGTCTCTGGCACTTGAAGTAAACTTTATCCCTCTTCTATCTCTTCACAGTTTGTCCTGCTGGCTGGAAGCCAGGGAGCGACACAATTGTCCCCGACGTGGAGAAGAGCAAAGCTTTCTTCTCAAAGCAGTAAATCCAGATGTCTACTGCCCAGCTGTACTCATAAGCCCAGCACTTGTTTTTGGATTAAAGGTGTCCCTGTAAAGCACTATAGCGTCCAGATCTAACCCATTAGAACAAAGTATTCAATTGTTAACGAATCCTCTGCAAGTTTTATGCTTGTATGTTCAGTCTGCAGTTGATGGGATAACCTCATAGTCTCACGCACTGAAAGTTTTGTTTCCCCTTTTTTCAGAAAAGTATTTCTTGCTGTTATTGATTTGTTAACATCATTATTAAAGCATTGGGATAAAAAATCGGAGTGGCTTTTTTTTTTTTTTGTCATCTCACTAAAGTCCTCCAGATGGCAGCAAAACACTGGCTCTTACCTAAAGACTTGTCTGAATCATGAAAGGGTGTTTTTATTTCTTGGACCTGATGCTGTTGAACAGCTTTGCCTGGCAAAGGATCACAGTACGTCACAAAGCTGCCAAGTCTTGGTTAATATTGGAGTTATTGAGGTGGTTGACTCAGCACAACAACCTGCTGTTGCCAAATGCCTTCAGTTCCTGTTAGGAAAGATGGGATAGTTGGATTAAGGCAGCGGTCACCAACACGGGGACCACATGGGTTTACTCACTGGTGTGTTTACTTTGAAATTGTATTCTGCCCCTTTAATTTGTTAAATCTATAGAACATTTCATCATTTGCAAATGTAGAACATTTAGAGATTTTCAAATTCAAATGTCTAAAAGGAAATTTGGACATTAAAGGAAATGACTATAAAGTTTAGGTGAACACTGACCCCTCTAGTTCATAGGTCAGCATTGGTAGGCCTTCCTCTGACCAGTGAAAAAGTATGTGCTACAAAAACTAAATAAAAATATAAAGTAACCTAAAAAAAAAAGGCAAGATGCCATATGTATTCAAAGCTCAATTTTTCAACTATTTTGAAAAACTCTTTGAGATAGGGTCACAGATGATGGAGGTCTTGTTGGTTTCTGTCTCCATCTCCTGATACGCTCTCACCTGTGTCAGACATTTCAACATTTTTTTTCTGAATCCGACATTGTAGCATGGCATAGACAATTTACGTTTGCAGTTTGAAGAACACTTGCTTGCTTTTGATTTCTATTAGCTAACCAATGAGTGACTCCAATTACACTATTCACTAAATGCGGCTGGCACCAATGACCTGAAATATTTATAAACATAAAAACTGAAGCCAAGACTAACGAGTAATTTAAAAAAAATGTAAGGAATAGAAAGTAGAGATACTTTTGTGAAAATGTAATTAGAAGAAAAATAAGTAATGGATTAAAGTATAGGTACCTCAAAAGTGTAGTTGAGTACAGTTTGTCCTGCTGGCTTCCAGCTGCCTATGACTCAGTACCCATGAAGAAGCCCTCAGCCTTAAAGGTTGGTAACCACTGGATTTAGGCTTTAGGTGCTACTGATCTATGAAATGTTATTGTAAGTTAAGGTAATTGAGTATAGCTGCTTCTTCATGGACGCCATAATATGGAGGTTAAAAAAAAGCTGTAATCTGGAATTTTGATTTTTTTTTAATATATACTCATTTACTTTTTTTTTTTTTAGAAAAGTCCTTTTTCCATTTTAGTTGCTTACTGCAGTCTAAAAGGCTACTATATGCCAAAAATGACTATTTAGAAAACATTGCTTTGTATATTATTGGTCTGAAGTAGTCATTTCATGCCCTGGTGTGTATTCATTTTAACAAGAGATACACTTCTTAACCTTTGGATTTTCTTTTTTTTTTTGTTAAATCATTTTTATTTTCTAACTAATGAGGGCATGGTGGGTGATTATAAATTAAAACATTTCCATTGGATGAACATCTTATAGCCTAACCGCAGGTGCTGAACTGGGATCCTGCAGTTTAGACATAAGTGGGTCATTAACCAGATCTAGAACCTAACTGCATTAGGAGGTGATGCTGCCTGGAATCAGGAAAGGATGCAGGGTTTTCCCCTAAACCTGATTTTATTCTCTATAATTACATATTTGTATATATTCAAGCTTAATTTGACTATTTCCATTCGTTTATTCCAATGCAGGTTGTAGATACCTAATTCCAGTGAAGGGACCAGTAGCAATGCTGGGTCCCACACCCTAGAAACCTGTAAAATTTAACCGCCAATCTTTTCTTTCCGACAAGCAACTAAAACCTGATTACGACATGTTTTCATGGAACCATCTTCTCTCTTTCCTGGGCCGCTGATCACAAAGCTTGTTTTGGGAAACTGAAAGCAGAAGGAGGGAAACTCCCTTCACTAGAATAAACTCATTGACAAACCTCTGCGCTGTGGTGTGAAGGGGAGAGCGCAGCCTCTGACTGGCAGTGTAGGAGGGAGTTCCCGGAAACCTTGTCGTGACATGACGCCATATTTGGCTTTTACGCACGGACGTCAATAAGGAGGAGAGGTGGGGAAAAAAAAAAAAAAAAAAAAAAAAAGTCCTACGCTGGGACGTTTAGCAACTTCTGGCGTAAACTTCTGATCAGTGACAACCGTGCGGTTATGTTTACGAGAAATAAGACAGTGTTTTTCAAAAGAAAGCAGCTTGTCATTTTTAATTACACGTTACTTTTACTTAAATACTGCTGTACAGGTAGAAAACCAAATAATCACAAATAACTTATACACGTAAAAAGCATCACAAATGGCAAACAAATGTAAACAGGGAAAGCCAAGACGACACTTTAAAAAAAAAGTTTCAAAAATGCCCCAAAGTGTTTGGTTTTATTTTTTTAGGCAGGTTGTAAGAGTTCTCTTGTGGCTCTATTTGAGCCACATATAAAGTCTGTTTTTCAGTGCAGTTTTTTTTCTTTTTCTGTCCAGTGTTCAATAAAAAGTGCATTTTTTATATATATTTATCTTCAGAAAGACTTCACCTTCGGCGCTAACATGAGCTGGCAGCCACTGCTCACATGAGTCATGACTTTCTGTTTGAGCTGGGCCACCTGCTCCCTCAGCAGGGAGGCCGTGTTTGATAGTCCTGCGTTATCCGTCTTCAGCACCTTCACCTTGTCCTCCAACCGGGCGATGCGCTCCAGTTTGCGTCTCCGACACTTGGAAGCCGCCAGCCGGTTCCTCAGCCGCTTGCGCTCCGCCTTGATCCGCTCCTGGTTCTCCATATTGATGGGAGACATCGGCGGGGAGCTATTATCGCTGCTCTGCATGTCGGGCACCGTCTGCGGCTCCTCCTTTAACCCGCCGAAGCGCTGCGAGTGAACGCCGGCTCCGGGCAGGGAGTGCTGGAAGTGATGCGAGCCGTGCGCCATCGCCTGGGGATGCTGGTGGAACTGGTGGTGCGGTAGGTAGCTGATGGTTGTGGACGGGTAGCTGGCTGCAGAGGTCAGGCTGGGGTTGGTGGGACAGCTGCTCAGGTTGGTGTACTCCAGAGCTTCCGTCTGCATGGAGTGGGCGAAAACAGCCGCCGGAGCCTGGCAGGGCATCCCGCCGGCGCTGATGGAGACGTTCGGAGGCGCCATCTGGTTCATCTTGTGAAGATCGTCCAGCGCTTTGACGAAGCCGTCCGCGAACACCTCCTGGTCCTCTGTGATGCCGCGGTTGTAAAGGTACGGGGCCGGGGTCGGTGTGGTTATGACCCCGCTGCTGCTCTGGATGATCAGCCGCTCGAGTTCAGGAGAGGCGAGCTTCAGAGAGCCCACGTCCGCGCTCGGGTAGAAATCAGTGTCCGCGCGCAGGTGCTGTGCCTTGAAGCTCGAGTTCCGATATGAATCGGAGTAGTTCAAGTTCATATTCTGCTTTAGCAGCTTGTAGTCTGGCAGGGCTGCGCCTGGATGGCCATAAGCAGAGAGAAACGAGTCGTCATAAAAAGGTTGTTCCATTATTGTGGACATATTGAGTTTTTTTGTTTTGTTAAAAAAAAAAAAAAGACAGTCAAATACAAGAGTGCGCTGCAAACGATGCTGTTGTGTCCCAAATGTGCCAATCTCCAGCGCAAAGTCCCGCTGTATTTATTTAAAGCTATGAAAAACAGCAAAACTTCCAAAATATGGGAACTGTACTGTACCAAGTCGTCGGTTTGTACCTTTAGATGGATTCAAAGCGGAGTCCAGAGATTTATTCAGACGTTTTCATTCCTCTTCCTCTGCTCCGTGTGTCTTAACTTCACCTCAGTTTCCTTATTACTGGCAGCGGCCGGTGCGCTCCTTTGCTTTTACGCGTCTCAAGATCTGCGCACCGATTGGCTGTTTCCTTAGAGGTCCCGCCCTCCCGATGTGAGATTGACGTTGTTGCCAGTAACGCAAGGCTATAAACAAGACAATGGGAAACTTGGTCCAGGTAAACATACGACTCTTAAAATCCAAGATTATGGATACAAAAATAAAAAAAAAACAACACACACACACACACACAAAAAAAAAAAAATGTTTTAGAATGTATTAAAATGAAAGTGAACCTGGCAGCCTAATAGATCCTTAGGTGATCACAGCATTTCTAGAGCAACCAGTTTTCCTCCAGTTCAAGGATATATAGTCCGGAGCTGACTCATGTGATCCAAACTGATATGCACCACTCCATATTTGGGTATCCTGGGCCCAGTTCCTTCCTGCCCGAGCAGGAAGCCAATCCCATCCTGGCCCGCTTCCAGCTGCTGACAGGGATGTGGGAGGAGAAGGGGATGTAGTAGGCTACTCCAGCCCTCTTCTAGCCAGAGGGCAAGGAGCAAACAGGTATTATCAAGCATGTCCATAGGTGTCTGGCAAATACTTGAAAGATGTCAGAATAAACTCCTGACGTCAACTCAACTCCTGAATACCTACTTTCTTATAAAAACATGACTGTGTGTAATAGATTCATGCTTTGCTTCATTATTGCTCAAAGCGTATTTTTGTAAAAGCACAAACACATGACAGAGTTACTCAGGTATTTGTTATGGAAGTCATATTCCCTGATTTGAACACCTGTTTGACAAAAAGACATTTTGTCTTGTCTGTATGGTAATGACCTCTGAATCAGCCCCCTAAGGGCCACATTTCCACTCTCCTTTAGCTTTCCAATTATTCCAGCATTCAGGTCACATTTGTTAAGGTATAGGTCTGTCTGTATTTATTTCTTTATTACTAATTTAAACTCTAAAATAAAAATAAAAAACACAAACAAGATCTTCTTGCCTTATTAACAACATGTTAACATACTAGTGGTGATCTCCCGTGTCATAACAAGCTGGTTCTCACATGTTTTTTCTAATATCAGGAATATTTTCATACTAACTATAGAATAAATGTAGCAAAGTATGACAATTACAGTCAAATCAATCCCCTTTAGCAGCATCAGAAGACATCTTTATCCTGAGCTATGCTATTTAAATTAGCCATCTGGTAACAGAGCACACCTACAGAAGTATCCAAAGCTGTGGACTGTCCAAATCAAAATACACGTTATGCATACAGCGCCTTGCAAAAGTGCACACGCCCCTTGAACATTTCACATATTGTTACAACCACAAACTTCACTGTTTTGTTTGAATTTAATGTAATAAAGCAAAACAGAGAAGTGAAAAAGTACAAAGTAGAAGAAAAGACGACATGGTTTTCAGAGGTATATTACAAAGAAACAGTGTGTCATAAAAAGCACGCTATAAAGCATTTGTATTTAGTCTCTCTGTGTCATACTTTTTTACAGTAGTTACTACTTCTTTTGGCATACTATCACAAATGTTTGCCTATCTGGTTTAGAACAAGACTGGTTTAAATACGACTCGAAGGGCAGGGTATTTTCTGAGGCAGGATGTAACACAAATCAAAAATCTCATGTGGTGTTCCCCAAGGCTCCATGTTTGGGTCCCTCCTATGCAATAGATTTAATAGGCAACAATTCTTGAGTTGAATCAAAACCAAACGTTTCAAGGACCAAATTAGAGCATTCAAGATTTAGAACACAGCTTCAGTTAATAAGAAACCCTCAGTTGCTTTACATCAAGATTAAAAACATATTTTTTTTAGAGTGGCCTTTGACTGTGCTATCTAACCATAATTAGCTCAGTTTTCAGTCCATCTTCCCCTTATTTATCAACATTTAAATATTTTTCATATAATTGTCGTATTCTAATGATTCACTTTCATTGTGTTTAATTATTTGTTTATTATGTATATGTTGCTGGTGAAGATTCTCAGTCATCCAGGTCATAGTCATTCCAAAAAGTGAAAAAAACAATCCACTGGACTTGGTTTTTAAGTTTGAAGACATTTCGCTTCAGATCCAGGAAGGTTTTTTTTACATTTTGAATTGAAAAAGCTTCCTGGATGGGAAGCGAAATGTCTTCAAACTTGTAAACCAAGTCCAGTGGATTGTTTTTTTTTTTTTTTACTTTTTTGGAATTATGTATATGTTATTTGTTTACCATTTGTCCCTATGTCACTGCAATGTAATTTTCTTTATCTTTTTTTTCATGTACAGCATTTTGAGTTGTCTTGCAACTGAAATATGCTATATAAATAAACCTTTGGTGTCTCCCAATGTCTTGTCTAATTGCTTTTTTGCAAACTTCTTCAATAATTGTCAACAAATAAAAAAATTGAGAATTTTTGTATATATATTTTACCCCACTTATTTTGACAATCCATCCAAAAATCCGGTTTAGCCAATTCCCTTTAAAAGACAATCACTGAGAAAGGAGGTGACTGGAGTTACTGGACAGATGAGGAAAGCTTAATACAAGCCACTGCCTGTCATAACAAACACTTCCTAACAGAGGATAGAACACAGATTGTATTTCTCTTGTAAGGGAGAAAAGACAGAATTAGCTGATCCTGTGTTTCTCATGATGCATCATTAAGATCCTGCCCCCAACCGCCACCACCAGTTAAAATTTTAAATAAATGTGAGCCAACTGCAATGACTTCACTGTGGCGTATTTGTCTTATATCAAGTTCCAGGTAACACCTCAAGATCCAAGATCCATGCCTGTTTTTTTAATCACACTGAGTAATAATATCTCACTCATTATTAAGTGTAAGAATGGATTTCTCATGCTCCAGTGTCCATTTTAAGGCAGTCTGCTCATGATTAGCTGTCCTGTAGCCAGAACACTTTTTTTTTTAACACCGCCTTTCTGAAGCAGAGCTGGAAGTAAGATTATGTGTTATCTAATCTACAATCATCAACTTCATAACTCTTAACCTTTTCCACAATTTGTCATGTTACAATCAAAGGCTTTGATGGGATTTTACTGGATAGACAAACACGTGGTAGTGCATCAGTTTTCAAATGAAAATCCCCGGTGTTATGTATCAACCCCCTTTACTCAGATCCAGAGGTGGGTAATAACTATTTACATTTACTCAGCTACATAAACTTGATTTGAAAGAAAATATATATTTTTTGGAGTGGTTTTAGAATGCAATACTTCTTACATTTTTATTATTTTTGTGACACTGTTAGTGGAAGTCCCTTTACCCTGTGCTAACATACACAGGTTGACACATGACCAGTTTTAGACAAGGGCAAACGGGGGCCACTGCCCCTGTATAACTCATCCCGTGATTTATGCTTAAAATAATAAAAATCAAAAACTCTTATTATATACTCGTATTATATGAAGTGTATACAATTGAATTATCTTATTTTGAAAGTAAACATGTGCATTACACTGGCAGATCATCTAATTTACATGCTCAAACCATTGGCAAATGCATTGATTTTATGAAGTTTCAACTCTTTTAAATTAGTTTATTACAGTGTAACACCAAATCAATGTCTTATGATGATATCTACTGACAGAAGAGACCAAAAAAGATTAATTCCTTGGTCCAATTTAATATTTCACCTTTCCTTTAAATGTTTTTTAGTCAAAGTTACAATTGGCTTTAAGCTTCAAACATTTCAACATAGCATCACAGTTGTGATCTGTTAGCTCAGGGGTCTGCTACCTTGGGTTTTTGGCTATCTTATACTAACATTGGCACTTTTTTTTTTGTTCTTTTTTGTTGTTTTTCTTGGAAAAACACAGCCTCCACCCATGTAGGTTTCATCTAAACCACTAATGGGTTGAAAAAAGTTTTGGTACCCTTTGTTTGATAAAAGAAAACCCTCCTTTATGATCACAGAAATAACTTGAATCTGACAACAGTAACAATAGATAAAACTTCTAGAAAAGATGAATCTCAAGTCCAAGGTTCATCAGTGACAGATCGCACCACCTGTCGTTGTACTAGCCAATGTGGACTTAATGGTAGATTACCAAATAGGACACCGTTGCTAAAAACAAATCAGACTGGAATTTACCAAACTACATGTTGACCATCCACAAGGCCTCTGGGAGAATGCCCTATGGACAGATGAGAAGAAAATGTAGCAGTTTGCCAAGGCCTTCAGCTCTATGTTCACAGATAGAAAAATGAAGCATATCATGAAGAGAACACTGTCTCTTCTGTGAAACATGTAGGAGGCTCTGTTGTACCGTGGGTCTTATCTGCCACAGGGTGTCTGAATCTCTGTGGGGTTTGATTAAATCTTAAGACTATCAAGAGATTCCATAGAGAATCTGTGCTGCCCAGTGTCAGGAAGCTGTTTCAGGTCATGGTTCTTCAACAGGATAATGACCCAAACACCCTAGAATGGCTAAGAGGAAAACAATGGGCCATGTTGAAGTGGCCTTCTATGAGCCCTGACTTAAATCCTATTGACATCTTTGTGTTGGGATAATTATCAGTGATTATGTGTGAGTTTACCTTAATATTACTTGCCTGTTTTCCCAAATTATGGTTTCCCAGCAGTTTATCTAATTAGGCCAGTTCCTCTGTCCAGTTATAATCTTATATTATAATCTTCATTTTGGACGTGGCAAAGATTTTTTCCCGGACATGTCTTACTTTTTATTCCTAAAACAAAATGTCCGGGGGGAATTTCAAAATTTTCTGGGATTTTGGTCAACTACAGTGCAGCACGTAGTTGAAACACATTGGGCTCTCAAACCAAGCTGGCAGCTCCGGGGCTGGTCCGGGAACACCGGCGGATGTGGGCAGGGCGCCAGCGGGGTATGGTGTGACCAAACCCGACCCCGATGATGGTAGGCTGGACACCGGGGGGCCCGTGCTTCCCCCGGCCCCCGGCCCCCCTCCTGCGGCTGAGCATGGGCGGCTCATGGATATGCTAGCATTGCTATCAACAGCTTAGCGACAGAATCATACTTACACCTTGCGGTTGTGATGGCCTTACGGTCGGAACAGCCCCTCATTTAAGTTTGAACTGTCCAAGATTTTGAAAGCTGTCTTCGGTAAAATGCATAGAGCAGTTCTCTTCCATTTCTACTTAGATCCCATTAGATGAAGGCAGCTAGAATTTTGAAAGCATGTAGGACACAGAGAACCAATTTGGAAGCACAGAGACACGTGGTGGGAGTAGCATCATGCTGAGAGGGGAATTTTCAAATTTTCAAAATTGAATGGGAGCTAGATGTTACTAAATCCAGGACAAACCTTGATGAAACTGATTAGAAGCAGCAATATCTGACACTGGAGTTGAAGCAAAACAGTCCTAAACAAACCTCAAAACTCCACTGGAATGGTTTGTGTTAGAATGGCCCAGTCACAGTTTAGATCTCGATCCGATTAAGAATATATGATCAAACTTAAAATGTGACCATCTTAAGCTTCAGCCATTAATACAGATAAATAGTACCTCAATTATTTTTTTCGCTGAATTCTTTGAAAGGCATGTATCCATTTATTTTCACTCCAAAATCATGAACATAATTTAGAACATTTCAAAAAGTATAAATACTATTATACTACACTATATACTATACTACGGTTTTTGTATGTGGGTTTGTTTACAAGAATGTCTGATGCAACGTCGGCCGAAGCTTTCAGCATTCTTCCCCTACCTGGTTGGGACAGCAGTCCCACTGTGGTCAGTTTGGGCCAGGTTCCTCCCACTGAAACCTTGGTCAGATGTGCTGGTCTGGTTCTACTGTCAGGGAGGACGAGCATCAGGGGAAACAGAAAAGCAGAAGTTGTTTCAGGGAAATGGGCTGAAGTATCTGCCACTGGTCAGTTCCAGTTTCAGAGTGACCTCATCCGCTTTAAAGGTCACCAAAGTCATGATCATTTTGAGGAATGTCTCATCTTGTTTGAATTCTAATTAGTTTTTTTTTTTAATATCTTTTATAAGTGAATAATGTGATAATAAGACATTTAAATACACTTCACTTCTAATATGGGATCCTTATCAGCGCTTGTGTTCTAAACTGTATTTATTTTTGTTTACAAAAGCATAATTATATAGAGCTGTGGGCAAAAATTCGAAGAAGCAGGATGCAAACACCTCATGCATGCAATTCTGTAACTTTCTATGAACAATGGTATGATTCACATTGACAGATAAGACCACGGAGAACAAAGTAGCAGCAGAAGGAGGGGAAAAAAACACCTATGAAAGTAGCAGAGGAGTGTGTAGGTGAAATCAGCAGCTGTGGAGCTGACATTGCCCATGGCAGGGTCTTATAAAAACAGTTTTAGCATTCTTTAATGGCCATTAGCACATCATGGAGGGACAAGAAGGCTGCTGGCTGAGCCTGGAGGAGAGACTGAAGGCAGGGGAGCTGAATGAGGCCGAATCCTACAGCTGCACCTCGGAGGAAATTAGCATTTTTAGCCATTTTCAGCTAAATAAAGGCACCATTACATCAAAAGAAAGTCTGCTATCATACTTTTGATAATAGCATTTTTGTACTGACAGTTCAGTGAACCGCAATATGAATCTTCAAGAGATAACAAGCAGCTCCTCTGTCACATTACTGACAGGAAATTTAAAATACATCTGAGGAGGATGACAAGATCAAAATATTTTATGGTAAAAACTTCCCCCAGACGAGTTCTAAACAAACAGTACTGTGAAAAGATATTTCTTTGAAATTTCTGCTTTCAAGTTTTTCGTCAAAGTTAAACATGTAATAAGATACTATAAGACTTATTTTATTAAAAGGAAAAGTAAATATAAAATTCTGTTTTTGAACCAATATTTCATTGCATTTGCAGAAGAAAAGCTCTAAAAAAATTTACTGGAGAGTTGACCATCATTTCCCTATAGTCACACTTATGTCTGATTATTGCATGAGCTGCAGAATCAAGAAGTCACTTAAATAGAACTGATCTGAAAGCATAAAGCAGGCTGAAAAATCTCAAAAGAAACACATCGAAATATGTCTAATGTTAAGTGTATCAAAGTTATTGATATACATCAGTTTGAGAAGGATTGCAAATCCAGTTGTAATACTTTAGAACCCTATACGAACCAAAAATAAAGAAAATGGAGAGGAGAGGGTGGCCTACCAAAATCACTCCTAGAAGGTTTAACAGAGGTTTAAGCAATCATCCCGGAGGTCACAAGAGAGTCCAGAATGACATTTAACCCCCTGCTGACCTCACCTGCCTCAGTTCAGATCAGTGTTCATATTGCATGAAATGAGCTACTCTGAACAACTTCCTTATACTAGCAGCCAAACATGGTGGTGAAGCTGTGATGGTCTGGGGCTTCCTTTCCATCTAATGCCTCATTTACAATATCCCTCGGCACGGTTCAGTGGTGGCTCGGTTCTCTGATAGCAAAGACAGTGTGAGCAGATCACGTAATCTCCTATTTACAGTCAGCTGACTCATTTCCCGGGTTTTCTGGTGTGCCTGGTTTTGCAATTCACGGATTTCTTCACCTGTTCACAACACAAACTTCTTCTCAGCTTATTAACAATAAATGGCATCAAAAGAGCGTGGTGCGACCTGGGATGATGCAGAGACCCAAGAACGGCTGATGTTCCACAAATGACGAAATATAACTAAGAAACATAAGTAGCTGAACGTTATGGGCACCGACATTTTTGTTAGCATAATTCCTGCTTTCAGAGCTGTAGTATTGTGGACCGCCGATAGCAGGCAAGGAACCATGCTGGCATGATGTGTAAACCAAGCTCAGCACGGTTAACTTATCCAAGCTCGGTCCGACCTCGGCACGGATCGGTTTCACTGGGGTAGTGTAAATAGGGCTACTGTTGAACTAGTACTAGATTTAATGCGGTCTGGTTGTCAACAGTTATCTCGATTACTGTGCTTGGTCCGCTCTCGGTACGCTTTCAAAAGGCCAGTGTAAATGGGGTATTATTCTGAGGCCATGAAGTTTAAAAAAAAAAAAAAAAAAAGTGTCCATGACTTTGTTACCTTAATCTTGATTGTCCTTAGTGGTAGAAAAACCAGTAAGTTAAACTTTTATTTATTAAGAAATTAAAGTTTTGTTGTGGCTTAGTCAAACTCTGGTCTAAAATTTATTTGAGATGTTGTGGCGTGACCTAAAATAGGTCATTCATGCTTGAAATGTCTCTGGTGTGGCTAAATTAAACCAATTCTGCATAGAAAGTGGGCCAAACTCCTCCACAGTGTTGCACAAGAATAATTTCCAGTTAGTATGAAAACTTGCTGGCAGAAGTTTATGCCAAGGGTGGTGCAACCAGTTATTAGGTTTAGGCAGCAAATGTATCTCAAAGTAGGACCAAGTTGGTTTGAATACATTTTTTTAAACAACTCAGTTTTGTATTTATTTGTCTGATATTAAAAATTAGTTTGAAAAGGAAGCATCAAGATCTACAAAGAGACAAATGCTTCATCACAACTTTAATCACAGCTACAGAGGATGTTGTTTTTTCTCTTTCATACATTTCTATAAAAAGAAAAACTTTGAGCTGTAAAGACAAAGTTGCTGAATGCCTTCGAGCTGTTCATTTGGTCGTCGTTTCAGCGTTAACTCTCTCCTCCCTTTATAAAACACTGGTCGACTTTATTAAATGAACCAGAAGTAATCTCACTCCTGTGTCTTTGGCAAGGTCCTTCTCGCTGGAAGCTCGATGACCTGGAAGCAGCCTGTAGTTGTGGTGAGTCAGGTAGAGGAGCATTCGTCGGGGCAAAAAGATGCCCGTTCCCTGAAGGAGAGGACAGCTCATCACCTCATGCAGCACGTTAAATCCACTGTTAGTCCTTAAAGACTTTTTCGATGAATTTAATGCTGAGAAGCAACCTTGAGAACATGAGGAGAACCTCATGTTCCAATCATACCAAACAGCCCCTTTTCCTTCTGCTTCCACCCCTTTTTTTGGTTGGCTGCCTGTGGGAATTGAAGCGCCTTGTGCATCTAATCGTTTTAATGAAGACATCTTTTAATCAGTGCTTTCTCCGTCTGTAGCTGGCAGATAGTGCCAAACAGCCTCGTAGCGACGAGAGACCTTTAGCACAAGACATGATGACTGCTGAGGCCAAATGAGCGTGGCAGCAAAAGACAGTCGGACCAAGCTGTCCCCTTGGGCTGACGTAACCCATATGGATCTGTCCCTCCCACTTCCCCTCCATCCACACAGATGCTTTATCTCCGTGCCACTTTGCCAGTCTGTAATAAAGTAGAAAAATGGTGGGAAATAGGGCAATTAAAGTTATCCGATTTTATATGCTCATTTATTTTATTAGGAGAGCTGGCTGCATTGTCAGCCACATTGTTTAGAGCGCAATACAAAATAATGGTCATGATGGTGCTAATTGAAAAGTTATGTAAGCCAGCAAGTACAGTCATCGGTCTTTAACAGTCATCACAAGAACTTATGTCTATCAAGTTGTACAACAATCCTCTTTAAGGTTTGTCAACATCTGAGTCCATGAACTCTGATGATGAGAAATCCAAGAACCTGATTTGCTGTTTGAAGATTAGACCAACAGCAGTCCATGATTACTGTATCTCTTAACAAAGCACTTCTAATCCAGTTAACAAAGCCATTGGTGGTGCAGATCAAAAAATAATGAAGGCAACCTTGCGAAAATATCTGTATCCCGTAGCTTGTTCCTTTTCTCATAGCCAAAACCTACAGTGTGTTTTAGTGGATTTGATGTGATCAGTCAATAAAAAGTAATACAGCTTCACAGTATAAACTGTGAAGTGGGAGGAACATGGCCTTCTGTTATAATTTGCTTGATTCCGAAACACTCTCCAGTGAGGAAATGTACAGTAGGTGGTGACGTCCTGCTCCGGGGATTCATTTCAGAGTTGGTTTAGAGTTGAATAGAAAATAGATGGAATTACATTCAGGGCAATATGGAAGGAAAACGATTGAAAGCTGATTATAGTTGGACTAAATCTAAAAACACCAAGTGAAAAAAGTTTAAACATATTAAAACATATTAAAATGCCCTAGTCAAAGTCCAGAGCAATACTTTAATGATAATCTGATAAAACAGCTGCCGTTCAAAGATGCACTCCCTACAGTCTGACTGAGCTTTGGATTTTTGCTTTATATTTGAGATGTATACAAAACTGTATTATTTTGGACAGTAACACCCCCAGTGACACTTTGACTTTGTTTTGTAGAAGGCAAGTGTCTCAGTCCTTGATCTGGCCTCTTTGGTGAGTCTATGGTGATTAGGATCATTAACCTGCTGCAGGAAGTGTGGTGCTTTTATCTTCTGCTTTTTCTGCAATGTAATATTTGCTCACAGGATTTACTATAATCCTTTCTTCCCTCTGTGAGTGTAATAAACTTCAAGCCTTATTCCTACAACACAAGGCCAGAGCCTGATCAATCTATCCACAGGGACCATCAGATATTTTTGGTTCTGTTTGAATAAAATTTCTAAAATGTTGCTCTTTATATACACAACACTGACACAAAGCATGTCCCAATTTCTTTCGAGGGCTTCTCTGTCAGGTTGTGTGGAGATCTGATGACCCAAATGCAGAGAGGAGTAGGCACGTATGAGTTTTTGACGAAAGCCCAAGGGGAACAGAGGCAAAAATCCTAAAATTCTGAAAGCCAAACAAAAACCAATAAACGTCAGGGAAAATACTTGAGGGAAGCAAGAGACTAGAGAGCAACGACACACCAACAACACAAGAAACCAGTACTGAGTGAAGGCTCTGCTGCTCTTTTAAGCCCAGCACTCTGATAAGTAAGACTATCTTCATCTGTGTATAGGCAACCCAGGTTCTCCACAAAGATCCTCTCTGGAAGAGATGCATAACTCGCACTCACACACAGGAACCCTGACATTCTCCAGCTTATTGACATGCTGTGGTAAAGGTTTATGAACATCAGTCCTTCATTAGTTTTAAAAATGTTTGCTTATTTAAACTTTTTTTTTTAAACATTATGTTTTATGTATATCATTGTTAAATTCTATCCAGAAATGTTACTTTACTAAATGTTACTTTTTATTTTTACTTAACTTGTCACTAAAAGCAAAAAAATGTAAACTTTTTTTTAATTATTCAAATAAAATTGTTAAATTACAAAATAAAGAAAAATAAGTCAGGTTTTGAGTTTTCACGTTATCAGGCTCCTTTCCCATGGGTACAGCACCATTACTTTTAAGACTAGGCTTAAAATGTTCCTTTTTGATCAAATATAGATAGAGGGACTCAGGTTATTATGGGTTATCTCAATAGTTAGGCTGCTACAGGCTTAATATGCTGGAAGACATGAAGATCATTTAACATAATTTTGCTTAATTTCCATCTTGTCAAGCTTGAAACCTTGGACCATTCAAACAGACAGATCCGAATGAGTTCAAACAGTCCTTATTTATAAACGGAATGCGGCTGCTCGTCAGCTGGAGCGGATAAACCGGATTCTCTGTAGAAACAGAAACTCAGGTCAGTGACTAGAATAAGGGCTGATAACGACTAACTGGTTCAGAGTTCAGTCCGACCACAGAGGGATACTCTGCTTGTGACGGGTGCCGCCCCTGGACCTCTGGGTGATGAGTGGAGCTGATGCAAACCAACGCCGAGGAGCAGCTGTGTCCAGAAGGGAATATCCCAGTCTAAGTCATAACAGAACCAAGTTCATAAACCAGACAATCAGAGAGCCAATGAGGTACAGATGAGGGAATCCAAGCTGTGGTCAGAAAAACACTCAAGGTTTGGTAAGCCAGTAAAATCAAGAAATCAGTTCAGAACAGATCAGACTAATAGAGCAGACAGGGACAAAGCAAAATTCTGGATCCACAAGACAGAAACGGATAATCAGAGCAATAATCAAAACGCTAGAATTACTCTCACCAAACAGTTAGAATAATCTGGCAATGGTAGCTTGAAATCAAACAGTATATATAGGAGCTGGAAACAGGAGAAGGAGAAAACGGGCAGAGATAAAAACAGGTGGATGGAATGACCAATCAAGCCAACCACCAGTGCCAGGACCATGACACATCTCTCTTTTCCCATTCTCCAATATTTCTTAGTTCAACTTCTAGCTTTTTATTCTCCTGCTTTTTTTTCGTCATATTAGCTTAATCTGGTCTGTTTCGCTGTGACATCATCCTGGAGAGAAAAATCTGCTGGGCTGCTGCCGTCAACACCTTAGATTATAGTTTTATAGTGTGGGGCTGTTTTTCCAGCACTTAGTCCTGTTTCTCTTCTGGGCTCATATTTTACTGTGATTAACTGTATGTTCTTTTTCATCCCTTTGACATGGAACTGGCTAAGAGCTCATTTGTTTAATTGTTTATTTTCCATGCAGAACTCATGTGGATCTGGTTTACTGTTACCTTTTCTAACAGAAAATGTTTTTATAGATCTGTGCTTCTATGTTTGTTTGTCTTTTATGTCTGCTTCTGTCTCCTTGAACCAGTCAGCCTTGGCAGATGGCCGCTCACTCTGAGTCTGGTTCTGCTGGAGGTTTCTTCCTGTTAAAAGGGAGTTTTCCTCTCCACTGTCGCTACAAGCCTGCTTAATGTGAGGGATTTCCTTCGAGTCAATGAGTCGATGCAATCAACTGGTTTTCCTTAGACAGAAAACTTTGAACCAATCTGACTGTATGATCTGGTTAAATTGTCTCTGTAAAGTGCCTTGAGATAACATGTGTTGTTGAGTGGTGCTATATAAATAAACTAAAGTGACTTGAAACTGAATTCGATATGAGCAGAGATTAGGACCTTAACCCAACCATAATCCTGTTGGGACCGTTGATTGGTCCCAACAGGATTATGGTTGATTCTAAACCCTAAAATCGGGGAGCAGAGCAGCTGCTTCGCTGAGCTGTGGACATTTAAGTCCTGGGTCTGACACCGGCCAAGAGTTCCTCTTTGAATGAAAATAGGAGAAGTGAATGTAGGGTGGCAGGAGGCCAGGGTGTGGAGGATGTGGGCACACCACATTTTCATTTCCTCAGTAAGTTGCTCTAATGGGCCAGCTGTGGTGTTAGTGTGGCAACAGCAGGCTTGAGAAGTTTCAGGAATCACACCACAGCAAGCAAGTTGGATCAAAGCATGTGCAATAAGACCTGTGAACCTAATCCTGATCCTCATGGGTTAGAAGTAGGTGGAGTTCTGTGGGGAGGTCAGTAACAGTCAGTTTCTTACCTGCAAATTAAACCTGAGCTTCAGGTCTTATAAATATTAGCTTTAGCTTTTTTCTGTGTGCTGTTTTAAACAACATGCATCATGAAAATGACACAACAAGAAGAGGGGTGTGACATCAATGGAGGAAATGTTTGTCAAATCAGTTAAGACCAGATTTAGTCCAGGTGCTGCAATTTTCAAGCAACCAACACCTAAAAAAATCCCCATATTATTATATCAATGTTATTTCTATTATTATTACGATATGTTCCTAATAGAGCGGCTTGGCCTACATTTAGAGGTCAATAAAGCAAAAGTGTTTTATTGACACTAGGCTATTGCACAGAACAAGAGTTATACAAACTTAATAACTTAATTTGCATTTGTAATAAGATGCAGATGGATATATGCAATGCTTTTTATTAGTTGTGGTTTGCATTCTTATTCAGCACAATTACAGAGAAGCAGGTAGGTGTTCAACTGGATTTCATTAAACTTCAGAAACAAATTGATTTCTGTACAGCTCTTTTCACCACTTAATTACTCCTACATAGCATGTCTACATAATTTCAATTGCAGACCGTACCATTCCTGAAAGATTAAAAAAGAAAATAAAAAAACACAAATCAGACAATTATATTCTGGAGCTGTGAGAAAGTGAGTCCCATTCACATGAGATCAAATTATAACATTAATCACAGTAGCTGGTAAATGACTTGGCTTGTTTACTCCTGAGATGTTAAATGAGAAGCTGTGGTATTGGTTTGAGGTTAAAGCCTCACCTCAGCCTACACAATTTCCCAGCAGGTAATTTGAATGAAAAACGGTAGCTATGTTTATCTTTCAGTGCAGAGAGGCGAGAGTTATTGTTAGGTATGTTCCTGATATAGAACATTGAAGTTAAAAAAAGGTATCTTAGATTACTGTGATAAGCGTTTACAACTTGAACCACACATCCAGGAATTACAGAAAACAGACATTAAGGAAGCAGTCTCTTTTTATCGCAGAAACCTTAGAATACAACATTCATCTCCAGGACAATAGATAAAGAAAACACACACATTCTACTGCCTTCCAAACACACACAAGCACTGTTCAATAAATTTATCTTTAATCCTTCTCAGATCAAACTAATCTATGAATGCTATATTGGTTTCAACCACACTAAAGTTTAATGCAATGCATAGTTCAGTTTTATTTGATCTTAACTATTTTAATTTGCACCACTCACGAGAAAACCTTAATTCATAAAATGAATTAAACAATCAGTACAGCTGAGCTGAGAAGGAGAAGGTCTCTATATCTTTTGGACGCCAAGCAACACTTTCAGAGTATTCAAAGTGGGAGGTTCCTTCTCCGACTACGGCTCTTTGTTTTTTTCGTATGCGATGGAAGCCTAAATGCAAAACAGACTGTTTCCAATACGTGCTATAGAGGTGAGGGGGGCATAATCCTAAATTGAAAAAAACAAAAAAACAAAAACATGTTAAGGTGTCATGGAAGCAAGAAAAAAAACAATTACTTTTATTAGGCAAACAGCATGCCGTTTTTTAAACAGAATAAAAAAAGAATGAAGTGTAACTGCAAGAAAGTTAAAAATACTTTAAAAAAAAAAAAAGGTAAGCCCTTGCTATAAGAAAATATAAAACACTTAAATAGGGGCTGGGAGAGTCACAGATGCCGTAAGTGAGTGATTGTATAAGCTGTGTTCACATTTCATCACCGAATGGCCATCTCCAAGTTCTCTGCTCAGTGTTTTTTTGTTTTGTTTTATTGTTTGTTTTAAAGTCATTGTTCTCAGAGTCTAATGATAAAGGTCTGTAACCCTTAAAGGTATAGTGGATGATTTTCGCGAAATTTTTGAAAAGACCCGCCCTCTACACATTAAAAAAATACACATGCACAACCCTTTACCCGCTACAGAGAGGGAACGCCTATTAAATGCGTGTGAAAGCTTGCACAAACCCATTTCTCCTCGTGCACGCTCTGTTTAAAAGTTGCTGTTTGCATCGCTCATACAAACTTACTTTCCAAAGGAAGATTTGCAATTTTTTCACTATGTCAGACTAACCACCGGTAAGTGAAAAGGGGGACGAGCGCGTAAACATATTACCACAATTAACAATTAGGAGGACCACTTATTTTGATGATCCACCCGGAAAAACAACATCCTCCACTATACCATGAAGTTATCAAGACACACAGAAGACCTGACATTGTTTGCACTATGCAGGCTTAACAGTAAAAATGTATGCTCCATATATGTTTACTTTTGTAAATGTACTTTTATTTTATATGTTTAAATCCATCTAAGAATGTTAAGGAGGTTAAATGTAAAAAAATATATATAGTATCTGCTTCCAGAGTGGACTTAATAACTTATGATCAGTTATACACTATAGTTTCTCATTTCTGCACCTACCATTACAGGGTATATATTTGATTATGTATATAAGACATGGTTGCATGGTGAAATCTGGCTGCTTTCCTTTCAAAGGAGACCATTGATAAGAGTAGCAGTCACACCATCTTCCCTTGCTTGTTTTGTTCATTGTTCACATTTGATTGTCCATTTGTTGCCCAGAATGACAAAAAAGGCTAATTAACTTGAACATGAGCATTCAGGCTGAGATTACTTTAAGAATCATTGAATACTTAGACAATTTAAGACCTTAGATAAATGTAAACTTGGTCTTCTGATCAGACTGTCATAAAAAAAAAGAATTATATGCAATAAAAGAGAAAAAAAATTAATTGAAGCTACTTTGGCCTGCCGTTTGAATGCAGCTTTACATTGTTCAGTGAATTAATAAATTAATCAGAACAATCAAGTAGAATTACAAACAAAGTAGAATTACAAACTCCCGTTTATGAGTTAAATTTGGGAATTTTTCCCCTTGTGTTGTGAATTTGCGCTATATAAATAAACTGAATTGAATTGAATTAAACAATTTATTAATTGAGAATAAATGTCTATATACATTTATATAATATATATATATATATATATATATACATTTCTATACATTATATATATATCATATATTTTGTCTGGACTTCAGCACAATAGCTCAGGTATAGTAAAACCATGAAGGGTGGAGAATCTCTAATGCTTCATAATTAAGAAATAGTTTTGTTCAACTAAGAATTGCGATGCTTCTACGTAGATTAGTCTGAACATTGAACATTTGGTTGTTAATAATCATGCCTATGAATTTGATTCAACTTCCCTGATCCACTTCACCCCATCTATTATTACTTTCACATCTTTATCTCCTTTTAATTTTCCAAATAAACCTCCAAATTCAAGGATTGGTTTTGCCTAACTAGTTTTTTTATCTGATTTATCTCTGCTGTGATATTAATAAAAAGCTTAAAAAATCAAACATCTCTTCACATCATTTTCAAGTTTACTCATATTGTACAGATTTTCAATGTTTCTTCAATATTTAGATCATACACTCCAACCCTTTCAACAGAGAGTCAGTTTCCTGTGGAACAACAATGGTGAACTTTGGGGTCACAGTTGTGTTTCAGACTAAATTCAATCCATTATGGGTTTTACACAAGCACATTCCTTTTGTAGAATAGAATAGAATAGAATAGAATAGAATAGAATAGAATAGAATAGAATAGAATAAAATAAAATAGAATAGAATAGAAAATCCCTTTATTGTCCCACAATGGGGAAATTCTGGTCCCGATGTTTTTTTTCCGTATGTTTTGGTCCCTATGTTGTTTCTGTGGACTGACGGCTGATGACAGAAACATCTCTTTCCTCACTACTGTGCTAGTTTTCTATGACCTGCTCTCCTTTCTTCTTTCCTGTACATCTCTGCTTCAGCACCCCTTAATAAGCTGCAAGCCCATTACAAAACGTCTGTAGAGTTTTATTGCCTGCTAAAGGAGCAGTTAAGCTTTTAGACTGAATTCATTTGTGAAAGTGAGTAAGTTCACACCTTCAGTTGGCCCAGTTTGCTTTCACTCAGATGTCTTCAAACTAGGAAACAGCATCATGTACTGTAACAGATTGTTTTAAGACGCATATTAATTATTTCAATGAAAATCCATCTTGCTACTTTGGAGTTCAAATTTGGCGCCTCAACCCCTACCTCTCTTCACTACTGCGTGAAGCACACAAGACAATCTCAAACTATTTAAGCCAGAGTTTCCTAACTGCCATTGTGCTGTTTTTAGTAAAGGGATGATAAAGAAAGAAAACAGTCCAAATAAAGTCCAAAACATTAACATTTATTATAAAAAACTCAAACAAACCACGTGAAAATGATAATGAGCCTCTATTTGCATACTAATTAGTTTTTGCAAAATTAACTACTTTATGAGATACTGTATGATCTACCAGTTGACAATAACACTAGCATCTAAAGGGGGTCTGTTTGTGTGAAGTGGGTAATAAAGACATTTTAAAAATGTTGTTTGCACTAAGTGCCTAGTCCATGGTACAAAATTAGTTAATTTATTAAGTAAACTCTTATAGTGATTTCCCAAAAATAAAAAATAAAATAAATTCACAGAAGGCACTGAAACAATATAGAAGTAGGTGTATAAAAATGCCCTAATTTAGCTATATCTGTTGGCATGTATTATTTTTTTACTCTTAGTCTTTTAGCATAATTTACTCATAATTTAAATGGCCATTTATTTTGGCGACTACTGCAGAACATTATATTAATGATCATAACTCCATATGAAAAATCAGGAGGACCACAGCAATCAACACATTTCTCACTTTATCAGTCATAGGAGATGTTTACGGTACGAAGGACTGATGTTTGGTATTCTGAGTTATTATGTTTCTGTCCTTCTGAATCCTGAGCCATTAACGGCATGCTATGCGTCACTCTTTCACAGCTCATCATATTTCATAATATTCCTGGTACTCATCCTGACAGATGCTCCAACCTGATTCAATTTAATTCTGTATTTTTCTTAAAAGACTTTGTATGAAAACCCTAATTAGTTTTTTTTCTAGTCTTTTTTACTAACCTTTGAGACAGATCTTTCTTATGAACATTTAAGCTCTGATGGAACTAAATAATGCTTTCTATAAGAAACAGAACAACTTCTCCTTACTAGTCAATCCATCCATCCATCCGTCTGTCCATCCGTCCATCCTTCCATCTATCAATGCATCCATCCATCCATCCATCCGCCCGTCTGTCCATCCGTCCTTTCATCTGTCCGTCCTTCAATCCGTCCGTCCTTCCATCTATCTGTCCTTCAATCTGCCCATCCTTCTATCTGTCTGTCCATCCATTTTTTTCCCATCCGTCCGTCTGTCTGTCCGTCCTTCCATCCGTCCATCCATCCATCCGTCCATCCATCCATCCATCCATCCATCCATCCATCCATCCATCCATCCATCCATCCATCCATCCGTCCATCTATCCATCCATCCGCCCGTCCATCCATCCGTCTGTCTGTCCGTTCTTCTGTTCATCCTTCCATCCATCCTTTTCTCCGTTC
>NW_015151091.1:64429-70217 GCF_000732505.1 Cyprinodon variegatus | reverse complement strand
TCCATCCATCCATCCATCCATCCATCCATCCATCCATCCATCCATCCATCCATCCATCCATTCGTCTGTCCTTCCATCCGTCCATCCTTCTATTATACCCAGGTATTCCTTGGACTCACTGGTTGTGAGGGTTGGAGGGATCAGTTCTGCTGGTAGGAATTTACTCTTGGTTGATATAATAAAATCCCAATGTAGTTCAAACTGTGCCCAAAGAAGCTGGCCACCAACCAACCTAAGCAAAAAAAGACCAGCACCCTGTTATGGAGAAGGATGATGTACTTTAAAATTTTTCTCCCAGATCTCCTCATCATTTGGTGTCATCTGACCCAAGCATCTTCTTTTTTAAGTGCTATGTCTTTTTCATGCCCTGCTTCTGCTTAATTTCCTTCAACATTGGCTTTTTTTTTTACACTCTTTCATAAAGGTAAAATTTCTTAAGTGCTCAGCTGACCCTGTTCTCCTACCTGAGCTGCTATTCTCTGCAACTTCAAAGTCGTTTTACATTATGTAACTTTGTGTCTTCATAACTTAATATAAAGTAGCTCAGGGGAACTGACACCTTTGCAATGTTAAGTCCCTGGTTGGTCAGCTGTTTGTAGGAAAACAGCACGCCGTGGACACATTTCGGGAAAAAGACCCAATACTGTACTATAAACCATTGTTGTGGTGGTTCTTGCCATAGTAACTGTTACATTCTTATTTGATTTGGCCTTGCAAGGCGACAAAACAAAACAAAGCTTCTGTTGCTGTGGCTGTTAACACTTTTACCCTTCTAAAAAAAAAAAGTCAGAATCCTTTTGACTTGCATTTGGGCAAGCATGTTCTGCTCCGCCGCAGCACATCTTGTACTTTATGGGAAATGTTTACCAAGAGGTGCAGAGCAGTTACAGGGAAAGGACAGTGTTTCTAATTGTGTCGTTACTGGCGAGATCAGTGGTGCTAGTCTGGTGAAACTGTGTGTGGGCACACAAGGCGCAATCCGACGCTCTCACTGTCACTGGTGAACACTCAGCACTTCTTCTCTCCAAAGCTTCCAGGAAATAAAAGGCAGCAAATATGCAGATTAGTGAATGCCACAATATGGGTGCCTTTATCACCTTGAGGGAGACAGAGCCAGTGCACTTTGGGTGAAATACGATCACACAGGGGGGAGGTATCTCCACCATCTCAGATCCCACAGGGGAGTTCTGCAAAAATGGCTCTGCCACCCACTGGATGGTTAATTGAAGCAAATACTCTGTACTCAAACAAAGTATTGATATAATCTGAAAATGTAAATACAGTGAGAGTGTAAATAGGCGTGTATCAACAGATCTATTTATCACATAAGCTAATTCCTTCCAGTGAAAGGGATTACAGTCATAAAACGGTTCGTTCTCTCATTAGTCATTCAAGTCCTTTGAAATTTCATCTCTACCATCACTCGGCTCACTATTTGCTGTTTCACAGGCTTAAAGGTTGACTCCAGTGAGTGAAGCCCACTTCTATTTTATTTACCAGAAGTGGTTCACCAGACTGGGTTTTCACAAACACACACACACACACACACACAGAACTTTCCTGTCAAAGTTGATCTCATTCTAAGAAAGCTGAGCGTGTGAGCACAACAGAGGTCAGAGGTTATAGCTTTTATATATAAATAGATATAGATGTTTCTATTAAATACAACCAAGTAAATCTCTAAATGAGCAATAATGTGCGTCTGCTTGAATGCATGCATCAAAAAAGTGAAAGTGGATGTATCGCTCTTTGAATAAGCAGATCTAACTCAGCGCCTGCTCCATCCTTTACTGTATTTGCTGTCTAGTGACATGCATGTGTGTCTTTGTTATAATTCGGTCAGTCCTTTTATTTTTGGAGCCTTTTATCTGAAATGTTTCTGATTACAATCAGATATACTATAGTATAGTTTTCAATCATTCTGTCATTGAAAAATGTAAAGGTGGTCGTACAGTCTGCATACAATTGCAATTGTGTAAAATTCCTTGCAAATGTTTGCAAGTCTTGTGTTTATTTTTACTAGCTTAGCATTACAGACTAAATAAAACACTGGATTTGAATGTTGGGTTTACAGTTTTAATAGTGCAGCCATCATATTAACAGAGTGATGAATAACTGCATCAAAGATGATATTTTATTCTGGAACCATCCATGTGTTTTATTAGCTTCAGATCCAGATATCCTGCAGTTTTATAACTGGTTTAATTAATTGAATCCTCCTTCGCTTATTATTGATTTGCTTTTTTTTTTCTTCCTTCAAGTTATATGGAAATTATATTGACATAGTTCACCAAGTTAGAATTTCAATCTTAATGATCTCAGGATGACGGAGACTGAAAACCTGTCTTCTTCCTAAATAATATGATAGCTGAAGTTTTCTGTCCTAATGCTGCTCTTCAAGGCACACTGCCCCACATGTTTCCCAGCCTCAGCACAGCTTATTTCCATTGGTGGTGATTACCAGACTTTGTTGAACTGCATTACTGACGGACACTTTTCACCTGTTTTGCATTATTCCACAAGCCATTGGCGCCCTCAACTCCGACCTGCACTGTCGGTCACTTTACACCTGTTTTGCACTATCCCCCCACCACAATCTGTGCCAGTACTGTTTACATTTCCTTTGCCTTTTAATATATTTATATTTTTATTTTATTTTATTTTATTTATTTATTTATTTTTATTTCACAGTAGCGGAAATGGAAGTCCCAAAAATCTCATTGTATCCGTTGTAGAATATGATGACAATAAAGGCTTTTTAACTTTTAACTTTTAACTTTAAAGCAGAGAAACATCTAACATCAGCTGGGTGCCTTCCGGAGCTGTGTTAAATAAACACTCTCAGGTTTTCTCCATTCCAGTCCTCATGGTCCAGTGTTCTACCCCTTTCGGATGGGACTCTGCTTCTACACCTGAATCAAATGGCTGAATTGCCTCCTTAGTATGCAGTATGCAGAGTCCTGTAAATGTCCTGATTATTTCACTCAGGTGCTCCTAAGCAGAACTACATCTAAAAGGTGCAGGACACTGGGTAGATCTCGATATAGATATATAGATATAGATTGCTGTGATGGACTGAAAACCTGTTGTTTGCAGGCTTTCACCCATAGACTGCTGGAGATGGACACCAGCCCCACTGTGACCCTGACCCCCAGGTTCCACATCCTCCGTCAGCACTTGTGCGGCATACCTGGACTGGCTATAGGTAGAACCTGGAGTATTCTGGAAGCGCCGGCCTAGGATTGGCCTGCTGGCCTGCATCTCTCCCTGTTTTTTTCTTCCGGTGCCCTCTCTCGCCCATTGACTGCTGGAGATAGGCACCAGCACCCCTCGCGACCCCACTTGGGATAAGCATGCTAGAAAATGGATGGATAAAAGTCTTCCGGTGCAGCGGCGGCGCTCCTGTCAGAGAGAGGGACAGACCAGGCCACTTCGGCCAGTAGCATTTGAGGAGGGACACAGATAGCAGAGTGTGGAGAAAGGTGTGTGACGTGTGTCTGGTGCCTGGCTTGATTTTTTTATCTAGTGAGTGGTGCAAGTGAGAATAAGCAATGGACTTGGTCTTAGAACCTAGTAAAAGGAAGAGGGAAGGTGCTGGCTGGAGGAAGACGCAGCTAAATGCAGAACAATGACAGATTTATCACAGCGGGAAAGTTACTGTATATTCCAACCTTAGAAATTACAGAAGGTCCTTCTAGATCAGTGTTTCCCAACCTTTTTTGACTTGTGTTCCCCTTAGGGCAATTTTTCATACCATGACAGGGCTCGATGTTAACCATTGCCCGATCGCTTGGGGCAAGTAGTTTTTATTGTCGGTACAAATTTCATTGCATTTGCCCGCTGGGCAAGTGCAATGATCGCAAAAAAAAATTATTTATCACTTAAAATTACTTTTAAATTACATTACATTCGCTTAAAAAAGCACCAACACGTGTTGGAGGCGCCATTTTTGTTGTTTTGTACACATTCTTGCGTGATTTGAAAAAGCTGCGAGATTTTCCGCCAGATGGCGTGATTTTTGTCCAGGAATTGCCGCGAATCAGACACATTTTTTTGGACTGGCAGGCTAAAAAACAACAAGGCAAAATAATTTAAGTAGAGTAACACACCCATCACCTATTTTACCCTCCACCCATTTCACTCACCACCCAGATAACCCTAGATAAAATTATCGGTCAGGGATAAGGAAAATTGGCATAATTGTATGCCGTACCACAGTGTACATATGGCTATCATATGGAAGTCATCTGTACAGTGATGCAGGTCATAAATTAAAAAAATTTCATACCTTTTTTTTCTCTCAGACATTGGAGAGGTGCATTTAAATGTTATAGAGCTAAACATGTTAAATTGGTGACCTGTTATGTTATTATTATTGTCTTGTTTTTGCATTTATTTTGTCAAGGAAAACTAATCCATAGTCAGTTAAAAGTCAGGGAAATCTGAAATTATGTAAGACTGTGGAAACCCTGTATAAAATAACTATGTATAATGATTCTCTAGAAAAGTCACAATATATTAATAGTGTCATCTTGTATAAACATACCGTGACTCTAAAATAAAAGTTGTTCATTTGTAACATTGACTTCTGTCTTGTGATTTATCTTAAGTTTTTAACCTGTCATGTTTTTTTTATATTTTTAACATTATTATAATTTATATTTTAAGCACACAACAGTTTAAAGCAAAGTTTAGTTTGAAAAGAATGTGCAGGAAGGATTGAAAAGCATGTTAACACGGTAATGTAGGCTTGAGTTCATTATCTGACGCATGCATATACACACCAGGAACCTGGAAACTTAAAAAATACTGAATTACAAAAAACATTTAAAAAAACAAACATGTTTCATTGATATATATACAAAAATGAATATTAGGAACTATATTTATCAAGCATTATACTGGGCAAGTAAAAATAGTTTCTGGGCAAATGAAATGTGAAAGTCACTTGCCCTTTGGGCAAGTAGTAAAAATTCTTAATGTCAACAAAAGTATTGATGATTGTCCAAAAGTGGAATGTACAACAACTGAAATAAAGACTGCTTTACTTAATCTTTTAATTTTAAAATTTATTTTTTATAAATGTATGCTTTCCTTCTCAAATAAAAACCAAACATAAATATGTTGCCTGGAAGTTAGTAAGGACTCGAAATAAAGCAAAAAAAGATCATAATATAAAACTGCATTTATGAAAATTGAGCTTCCCTATAATCACATTTAAACTTGATGAATAGGGAACAAAAATTATAGTTGGACTGACTTCATTTGTTTTACTTTGTTTTCATCAAGACACTTGAGCTGCTATTGATGGGATTAGCATTTGTTGCCCATAAAGTTTTTCTCTCCTCTGTTTTTGTTCTTTTACCGTTGAACCCATGACTAAAAAAAAAATCAAAGTAGTGCATAGATAAAAATCAGAAGTGATATTTGAAATAAAAAAAATCTGTCATTCACCCTTTTTTTTCTGCTCTCTGTTTGAGTCAGTTAACCTGCTTTAGGTAAAAATGACACAAATAAAATGATGTGGTTTGGCATCTCTGGTAATTTATCATTTACTGATGTCATCCACTGTGTACACACTCGACATACGTATCTCTATAGATTAGATTAGATTAGATCAGATTAGATTAGATTAGATTGAATTCCATCCTTATTGCTTTATTTATTTCACGAATACAAGGCAACTTAAAGCACATTGCTTTAAAGCAGAGGAGTTTAGTTGTAAGAATATATATATATATATATATATATATATATATATATATATATATATATATATATATATATA
>NW_015151091.1:59159-64371 GCF_000732505.1 Cyprinodon variegatus | reverse complement strand
TATATATATATATATATATATATATGTGTGTGTATATATATTAATATATATATCTATATGTATATATTCATATATATATGAGTATATATATATTCTTACAACTTAACTCTTCAGCTTCTGTATTTTTTTCATTTACAGGGCAGTGAATACATTTATCTTGAAAATTTAAATTAAATATCTCCCACTGTATATATATATATATATATACATGCTAACCTATAACTAAAAATTCTATTTATAATTGTTTATTTATTAATGCAAAAATGGTTTAGATAGAGACAATTATATACAGTGCACTTCTAACGACTCCTATTGTACCTGCGGAAGCATATACAAGTGCAGTTATCTGACAAACTGAGGTAATTAAATAAATTAGTTATATGATAGTATATGATTATAGGCCAAAAGCACAAAAAAAATATTTTTATGCAAGTTGAAGTGAAAATGACATTACCTATTTCTCTCTATTTATAGATGCTTTCTATCTCCCTACCGTTTGGCATATTGTGTGCAGTTACATAACCAACGTTATGTTGAGATTTGGGTAAATATCTAGCTAAACTTAGGGATATTTCAAGGGTTTAGGCAAATAGCTGTTTTTTTGTGAGCACAAACCTGCCAGCTTAATAGTAGGCTCTCATGTCTTTCCTCATTGTGAAGAGGCTCAGAGACATGAGACTCTATGTCACAACATGTTTACACCCAAGTGAAAGAGAAAGTCAATGATTACTAATTTCCACAAGTTCCTAAAAACTCAGATCAACCTAAAAACTAAACAAAATGTTTGTAGGTGCACTAAGAGAACAAACAATGAAATCTGTATGTTTCAAAGAAATATCCAAAAACATTACTAAAATCATCTAAAATCTGTATTTATTGTTAATATGATGATTTTTTTATTGCATATAAATGGATACTTATTTCATAGTCTTTTATTATTTCAAATAATGTAATAAAAATGGGTCTGGGACAACATTAACCACTGTTTGGAAAAGATTCATGTTTTTGAGAAGTTGTTTCTTTTCCAGCTTCTTTACTGTTCTGTTAACATTTTAAATATGCAAGAGAAATTTGTGTTTAGCAATCACCTGCATTAAAAACATTCTTGGCATGTTTTTTAAAATGATTGCAGCTGTTCTACATACAGCTGCTCTCATGAGTTTTCATCAAGCAGAGTTGAACTACTACCTTTCCCAGGGCACTAAATCGCTCATGTGAAATAAAGAGTGCCCCTACACTCATTTCTCTCCAGCATAGCAAAGTTTACAAGTCACAGACAAATTCATTCTACATTTTTAAAAGGGATCAAACCATAAATCTTTATTTAAAAGAATCAATTTAAACTTGAAATATCTGTTTGCAAAAGTAAGCTGTTTGTTGAAGCTTTAATTAACAACTTGTCTAAATATTGAGCATGCTTTTCATAGATTTTCAGCTTTTGGTATAAAAATGCTCAGTGAGCAGCAGCTCCCACAGTCCCCAACGGTTTGGTATGACTGGTGGTTTTATGGTGAAACGATAAGATGCTGGTGTTCAACTGTCACCAGTGAGTAAGTTCACCATGTGATCTGGGCGCTCACCTCACCTCACTGGGCCTTGCATATAATCTGCACAAAACCTTGAACATTGCCACACCTCAGTTTAAACATTGATATGTCATGCTATAGACCAAAACAGAGTAGAACAAAATTGTGCAGTGAGGTAAAGTAATACATTGCTTTTAAACAGTTTGACAAATTGAAACTGGATCATTTTTGCTTGCAGTTGTATACTGTACAGCTCCCTTTTCTCAAACAAACACACGCAAATAATTTCCAGCAGTAGAATATCTTCAGAAATTGCTTATTAACCTTTCCCCTTGACACCTGAAATCAGATTTATTTTAAAAATCAAAAGAACTCTATGTATATTACAAATTTGTGACCACATGTATAATGTTCAATGATAAAATAAACTATTAGGAACCATCTGTCACGTAACAAGAGTTTACCAATGGTTCTTAGGTCCACACTGAATGTGTAATAACTGGCACTAAGGAAATGCACCTGCTATATTGGCTGTGCATATAATACAAAAGGTTTAATAGTGTGTTCAGGTGTGTGTGTGTCTGAATCTTAGCAGAAATGCGTCTCTCCTATAATTGAGACACTTTGCCAATGGAACAAAAAAATTTATATAATTTATATTATTTAAATTAAGAAAAAACAATTGCATTATATTATTTCGAGTGCATGTTTTCTAATTATCTTATTTTGGGAGTCCAAATCCTTATTCATTTGGCAAATCATCTTATTTACCTACTCTAATTAAGGCTAAATACACTTAATTTAGGATATGTTGACTTATTTCTAGATCATTTTTGCAGTGCATAGTCATTCCAGAAAAGTTAAAAAACAATCCACTGGACTTTGTTTCAAGTTTGAAGACGTGTCGCTTCCCATAGAGTAAAGACAATAAACCCAGACCTGAGAGTAGTGGAGTGGTGTATACACTCAATGCAGTGAGGAATGCTCTGAAGGCCCAACTCAGAAGGGCTACCTCCTCCGGACAAGACTCAGCTGTACATCTATACCTTATGGACAAAGGACATTAGACAAAGGACATTCTTTTAAGGACCAGAATGTTATATTTTTGGACAAAGAAGATAGGTGGTTTGAAAGGGGTGTGAAGGAAGACATTGGAAGGAAAACAACGTGGAAAACAGTCCAGTGATTTGTTTTTTTACTTTTTTGAAATAACATGCATGAATGTTTTTTGTGGGGAAGGGGCAGGCAATATAGTGAAAACTTATGGAAAACAATTCAATATTTTTAACGTTCCTTTTTAATGAGGTGATTTATAATCTTGTGACAATATCATTCATTTTTCAACTGCATTCACAGATGAGGCTGATGAATCAGGGTGGGGTTAACTCAAAGGATGGTTTCGATTAAACTCAATGAACCTTAATTATTCAAACTTTATTTACTAGTGACATATTGTTAGATTGTAAAACTGTCAAACAACAAGCACAAAATTATAATTTTTTGTTGTGTTTAAACATTATTGTTCGGTTAAACATAGATTCAGGCTTTACTTCCATTTCATATTCAAATGGAATAACCACTAACGAATTTAACCACTGGGCTCATCTGTTTTTAATCGCATAGTTTTCTTCAGTTTCATTCCTCTTATTTAGCCCCCCCTTTGAGTCCCTTGAGAGTCAAGGGGAAACAGACAGAAGGTGAAGGGGAAATGCAGAGTCATACCTAGTCATAAAAGAAAAAGGAATAACTCCGCTATTACAGAAGTGTTGAACACTTCATGTTAAGCATGTCTACCGCAAATCAAATGTGGTTGGCTCAGGCTTTTGCAGCACACCACACCTAGTCATTAACTGAGAGCTGCCTTGCTTGGAGATACCACCTTGTCTGGTAGAGAAGTCTGCAGGTAGCGGTGGAGACAGGCGTGACTGGGAGAGGTCTGCCATCGCATTTTCATCAATACTCGCTGGAGTGAAACTACTAACATATAGAGACTGAGAAGGAGCACTTTTAGTCAGACAACCACAGGACACTCAATTCTCACTAGCAGTGAAACGGTTAAACTGCACTTTTGCTTTTTTTGCCTCTCTCTGCTGCCTCCCAGCTGTCTGGTGTTTTCTGGTGGTGTCTGATGCCCAGAAATGAAGTGTAGGGCGTTATCGCTCAATCAGATTGAATTGATAGCAACCATATGGCAGAGATTCATGCTTGGGCTGGAGTGTTTGACTGGAAGATGACCTTACTTTGTCCTCCACAGATATTCTTCTGTCCCTATCTCTCTATCTATCTATTTTTTCCTCCTGCATACATGCATTCATTAGGTCTACTTTGTTGAGCATGGTACTTGCCCTTTGGATGTTTTTCTTTACTGAGTGAAAGCTCTGGGCACAAGCAGGGTATTTAAAATGCTGCCCAGGGGCAAAAGTTTGATGCTCTGATTATTGTAGAAAGGTGGAGATGCAGTCTCATTTCCTCACCTTCTTTTGGCTTAGGAAGAACAGCTTGCTCAGGTGACACTGACCTCTATTTCAGGTTTACTGCCATGTCTTAAGTCCCATAGTCTATTTTAGGTGATAATCAACAATTGTGTTCTCACGGCATGTTTCATCTAATGCAATGGTCATTTTCTCTCTGATTCCAATGAAATACTCTTCCTC
The DNA here is from genome assembly GCF_000732505.1 of Cyprinodon variegatus. Taxonomy (NCBI): domain Eukaryota; kingdom Metazoa; phylum Chordata; class Actinopteri; order Cyprinodontiformes; family Cyprinodontidae; genus Cyprinodon; species Cyprinodon variegatus. The sequence continues at coordinate 60,191 of NW_015151091.1, read as the reverse complement.
TATACTACATTATCTCCAATATCCAAATGACCCTATTAAAAAGTAAATCCCTCCATTTTTAAAGTGAAGTTCTATTTCCCCAGCCACACAAAGCTCTGATTACTGTCTGACCTGTAGAATCTAGAAATGACTTAAAAAGAACCTTTCTGACAACATGAAGTAGGTTAAAGGTCTCAAAAGTTCACAAAATAATTCTTTACTGAAAGAAAATAAAGGCTCTAATGGATCTTCAGATCATGTCTAAATTTGGTTTAAATTTGGATGTCTACTGTATACTGTATGTCATGAAAATAAGGACAAAGTTTGAAGGTTTAACTGACCATTTTTTGGGCAACATAAATACATCCAGTACAGTAGCAGATAGTTTGTTTAATCATCTTAGCATATCGCATCCATATGAAAGCTTTTCTAGACTGCCTTAGCATGCCTTAAGTGAGGTCTATAGGACCAGATTTGCACTACATCTTCACTACAGTTACCGGCCCTGTGGAGGTTAAAATTAGATGAGGGGTACTTTAGGGAAAAATTTGCATTTCATTCTGCACTTTCAAAACATCATAAAGATGTGTCCCAGCTGTCGTGGGCAAATTGCTTAGTGTGATTCTTCTTCTTCCTCTCAGACGAAAACACAAAAGCATGGCAGGGGTGCGAGTGAAATGGACGCTAATTGTGCAGTAACATAAGGGATTGCTGCTGAGTCAATAATACAATGCAAGCAACTGCCTACAGTTGATAAAAGTAGGAGATGTGCAAAATTGTTAAACTAGAAGTCTATAACCTTCATTAGCAGTCCAGGAGCAAATAATGCGACAACATTGTTCAACAAGGTGATGTGGGACAGTGAATTAAATGCAATAAAGAAAATATGACATTAAAAGAATAAAGAGAATTTCTACACAGCATGTGGAGGGACTAAATTCAAGTTTTCTGCACTCCTAATGAAAGTGGAACCACCCTATTTTAATTAAGGATATATAAGGATATATATATCTATCTCTATATATATATACAGAGATAGATATACATATCTAT
>NW_015151091.1:55986-58935 GCF_000732505.1 Cyprinodon variegatus | reverse complement strand
ATAGATATGTATATCTATCTCTGTATATATATATAGAGATATATTGGTATATAGATAGATATTGATATATATGTTAAATCTTACATTTTTATTGATCTTACATTTTTATAATTAAACAGGGGAGTATATACAGTCATATGCTGTAATCATATGCTATTCCTCTTTAAAAGACGGATAACATGAGATAAAATGACATTAAGAAATATGAAATGAATTAAATCGAAAAGCAGAATATTGCTTTTTTCCAAGCAATGCTATCTTTTTTACATTTATGGGAGAGCACATTTGTAGAATAATGACCTTTTTCAAAAAAACTGCCAGAAATCCATTCAAGCCAGCGTGTGGGAGTGCAGCGTCTCGTATAAATATAATTGCCACTGATTATGGCACTTCAAAAGTGCTCTCATTCATAATATGCTGAACACGCGGCGAGCTGCTAACCTCACATCCTGTGCAGCAGGAAATGCTTGATTTCCTCTAGTGAAGTGTAGGTGGGGGGTTGTTGTGTATATTTGTGGCTGAGCTAGCTTTTTTTTTTTTTTTTTTATTACACACACTGGAAGTGATTGTATTTGGGCAATAATACCTGTTTCAAAGATGGGCATCTTTCTTAGAAACAGCCGTGACGGAAATGTGATCCATTAAGAACATCCTTTTTCTTCTCATCTTCAGGCTCTCTATGAGCTCTATGGTGGTGCGGATGTATTGTGGACTATTATAGGGCTGCGGTTAGGTGTGAAGCTTTCTTATCAGCAACCCTCAGGTGGTAAGGAAGGTGTAGCTCATATAGTAAAATTGGTTTGACGTCAATCTGCTTTCCATCTGTTCGATAGATGGGTTAAATATCTTAGAGGTAGGCTAATTAGCAATGTTATGTGATGGTGTTGAAAAATCTCACACATCCATTCCTAACTGATGTTGCACTCACTGACTACAGTGTTATTCAAGTAGTTTTTTGCATTTTTATAACTTATTTAGGAGTTTATAGCCCAGTTTTTTTTACACTTTGGGGTTTTGACAGCTGCCTCAAACAGTCAGGGACACACAACTGCCACCTCTGGTCCCCCAAATAAACCATAGAGTTGTCAGGGAAACAGCCAAAGCTTATCATGCATGTGTTTATGTGTGTGTGTGTTTGTACATCTTGGAATAGCTTTAGTGACGCATACATTCGCTCCCAAGCACCGAGCCAGCAGAAAGACGCCCTATTTCACCTCCCCATTCTGTGTTACAACATCCATCCATCTGTGCACTGATCTTTCCTTCGCTCTACATCTTATTTTCCTCCCTCCCACTTCAAGGTCTAGACTTTTTTTTGTTGTGTTTAATAATATTTTATGTTGGCTTTAGGTCTCATGAAATCTGTAGCTGAAATTAATCTTTTTAATTTTATCTGAATTAAATGAAAACACAAGAATTTGACCGGTATAACAAAGCTACCAAGTTTTGTTAGTTTGTCATACCACTTAGCATTAGTAACTCTGCTTATGAGCCATGTATGGTTTATTTTTACGGGCAGTGAAATCCCATGAGAGCTTGATGACTTCACATTGTCTCTGATTAGTGGTTCTACGTGGAGGGGAGGATGGATAGAAACTCAGCCAAAATTCCCATTTCTCTATTCCTTCCAGACATCTGCAACCTACATTTGTAAATCAACAATACTCTGCTGGAAAACTTTTCACATCTCATTGTCGAATAAAAGGCTTTTCTTGTCTCATTCAAATACAACTTGGATTTTACAGCAAACCCAGTTTTGCAGTGAACAATCAGAAGTGATGCTGATCTGATAAATCATATAACATGGAAGTGAACTGGTAACAAATGACCTCCTATGTGTTCCTATGGTCACCCTCATATCTTCTATGGTTTACTCACTTTTAGCCACTTGTGGAAACATCTCGATAAAAGGGAGAGATATCTACCCACATGTGATAACAGCTCACACAGTCACATGTCATCCCAGCTTTCCAAAAAAAAAAATAAAAAAATCAGCTCAGTTTTCTTCTGTTGAAAAATCTGAGTTTTTTTGTTAGTTTGTTTTTAGTATGAAACCTGAGTCTGAACCCTAATTACCAACAAACACCATCATTTTACTACAGCATTACAACTATAACCAATGAAGTTTTCTGGCCTTTTGGTAACATTTGCATGTATGTGAGAGTTTGTGCTATGCATGTGTTGTGTGTATGACTCGTTCTGAGTCACCCCTGTCCCTCCTGGGCCCACAGCCAGGCCAAAGACGAGGAAGGACTCGTGTGTGTTTGAGCTACAAAGAGAGTGAACGGGTTGTTTTAATGTCTGAAAGTGTGTGTGTAGGATTTATAGAAACCATACATCAACATGTTAGTGTTGGTCCATCTGTTGGACCTAAAGGCCCATTAATGAGATGAAGCTGATTTCCATTTTCCATTAGCTAATAATTATCACCTGATTCTTTTTCATCCAAGCAGCAACCCATCTAAAATGTCATGAAAGTATATATACCCTATTACTGTTGTCTCCTGAATCTACATTCTTTAACCTTATCCAAAATAGTTAGGTTATCATGAGCTGTTGTTTAGATTTATGCAGCTATATGATTAGGCTGCTTCATTCTGTCTCTATTCTCCCATTCTGCAGTGTTTCTTAAGCTCTACTCATGATGATATACTCTCTTTGCTTTTATTTTTTCATGGTAGCTTCATCTGGTCTGTTCCTGTTTGGCTGTGATACCATCCTGGAGAGAAATATCAGCTGTGCTACCGCCATAAACACATTTGTTTATAGATGTTGGAGCTCAGCCTGTTTTTCAGTGTAGTCCTGTTTCTCTGACTGTGACTAACTGTATGTGCTCTATTTCATCCTATGACAAGGGAGCTGGCTCAGAGCTCGTCTGCCTTGCTGTGTGTGTATGTTTCCTGGGGCCGCCTGTGGACAGTTACCTTTTGTATCTCTGCTTCTTACTGT
>NW_015151091.1:7568-53427 GCF_000732505.1 Cyprinodon variegatus | reverse complement strand
CATCAACTTTCTGGATAGGCTAGCTATTTCTAAAGAGAGTGCAAACAAAAAGCACAGAATCTGGTGCTTTTTTGAGTAAAAGACTGAATAAGATATAATTACATCAAAATACATGTTGAATACCTTTATTTTTAGGTGCAAGTATCTTTATTAATTAGATACAGAGACTCTAATAACATTTTGAAATCACGTAAATGGAGTTTTTTTTGTGAATTAGGACAAAGGGTTTGGGGCAGTTTGGGATCCTATTTTTTTTCTGCGGGGAAGTTGAACTTTTCTTAGTGTGGACTTCGTAACATGAAAAGCAGCAAAACATACCATAGCAATAGGGAAACCCCCCATTTTCTACAGAGAAATAACTGTCAACTATTAAGAGGAATTCTATTGTTTATTTTCTGTATCAGATGCTGACACATTGAGGTAAAAAAAAAAAAAAAAAAACGACGAAGAGATATTTATCTAACCAAATTGTTTAAAACAGCACCAAGCTCTGAGCCAGCTGGTCTGAATCATGCAACCAGCCTTGAATCAGGCTCCTCGCTGAGCTGGAACAGATTCGTCTAAAAGCTGCTCCACCTGAGCTTCTGCGTGTGACTCAGCCCCACCAGCAGGGGAGCTGATAGCATGGACTGTTCCCCAGCAGAGTCAATTAAGCTGTCAGCGTGTGTGTGATTGGACCAGGCCGAGCTGTGTGTGACTCAGGACGCAGCCTGTGAACCAAATGGAAACCCGACATCATCTTAGGGGTCCTTAAGCTTTATTTCAGAGGGTGCCGCTGTCTGCCTTGTAGGAGGAGACGACGAGATGAAAAGAAATAGAGAAGGTGGTTTTACTCTCATTCTGACTGCACTTCTGCAGTGTTGTAAAAACTTTTCCTGGCATAAGTGTAGGGAAAACACTCTCACACACACACACATCACAGTGGTCTGTTACCCACACTCAGCTGTGAGTACATTTGTGGCTTCTTTGATGAGAGTTTACATCATGAGTGATTTGGAAAGAAGTTTTCTCTTGGAGCCTTAGGATGTGTGTGTTTAAAAATGAAAAGCCATCCCACAACATCCACTTTAAAGATCATTAACTGCATTTCCCATTGTTGGACAGAACTAAAGCTGACCTTCAGTTGAACTAAACTGCTTTCAGAGGAGCTTTAATAAGCTGCAGTTTAGTGGTAAAGTTAGACATTGTTGCTGGAGTCCAGAAGCTGGAGTCATCCGGCCCAGACGTGTATAAAGGAACCGTCTTGTTGGAAACGGTACCTTCATGAGAGAACGTGTCTGAAACTAAAAAAAAAAAAAGTCTTGTTTCAAACTGCTGCCGTGACTCACTGTTCCTTCTCCCGGTTTTACGGGAAGAGGAATGTGTTTTTAATTCTTCTCATTTATTTTTCCTCAGCCCCACTCCTCCTTGCTTTGGCGAAGTCGAGAAGGGTCAGGCAGTCGACTATTGTTTGTCTTACTGTGTGAATGTTGCGGTGTGTCTGTTTGCACACGTCTTTGCTGTATATCTGAAGGGCCGGTAACACAAACTGCTCCACAGGTGTCTGGATTGGCAGGAAAACTTTAAGTTTATTTTCTAATTGAGGTGTATGGAAACTGCAAAGTGTTCATACTAGAACTTTATTATATTATTCAATTTACAGCTACAGACCTCATTGTTTTTATTACACTTTAATTTGAATTACCAATACAAAGTATTGCGTAATTATGAGAAAAATGAAAATGTTTCATAGCTGTGTAAAATTAAGACCTAAAATGTTTGGCCTAAAATTATGTTCCACTCCCTCCACTTCGATCCCCCCTAAATAAAACACCATGCAAATAGAAAAAACATGTGCTCTGAAGAACATGATGAGTAAGAAGAGCAAACTTCTGAGTGTGAAGGTTTATTGGTTTGATGGACACATTAAGGAGCACAGCATAAAGGTTGTGGAGAGGTTTACAGCAGTGCTGGATTACAGAACCAAACCCCAGGAGCATCTCTATAAAGCTCTAATGCTACTGTTCATACCTGTATCTAAAGGGAAAATGAACATTAGAGCAGAAGATAGATCTGCAGCTCATTTGGGAGACTCTGCTAATTGAAATCTACATGACATCCTGCTTTCAGTTTGCTCTAAACGATACAGTAAAATGTTAATCAATCAGCTTTGGTCAGATTCGACCAGTTTTCAGCTTTATTTAAAACACTTAGAATGGTGGAAAACAGTGTTAACTCCACAGGCCCCTTAAAAACAGAATATCCACAGTGAAACATAGAGATGGCAGCATCATATTTTGGGGATTTTTGTTTCCTCTTCTTACATAGTTTTAAGAATTTAAAGACATTCTTGTCTCTATCAGCTCCAATGACAGAGCCCTCTCCCTATAATTTGGTCTTAAAATATTTTTGTTTCATTAATAACATGTTGATATTGATTGAATTCTCTTAGATATAATCTGGACCCCAGAAAGACTTGCTGTTTGCCATGGCAACAGCTAATGGGGATCCTTCCTTTCTGTATAGTTGAATGTCCATCAAGCCTTCTGCAGTGAGGATCGAGAGTATATTTTCCTCTTTCATGGATTTATATTAGGCCTAAGATTTCCACCTCTGGAACAGAGTTCTGGTGGAGATCCAATCCAAGGCTTACTAAGCCAGCCAACCAGTCACCTTTATGTCAGGTTTAAGGTGAGCTGAAAAAAAAGGATTTGATTTTATTAAACCCTGCTAGCAGATTTCTTGCATGACTTTTATGGTTGAAAAAAATGAAACAAATCAACAGATTAACTACATTTATAGCCTGTCTACAATAAATCATTCTCATAGACAGCAGTTGTGTGAATTTTTTTGGTTCAGGTGTGACTCAGAAGATGAATAAATGTGGCAGAATTTGGCAACTGGAAATTGTTTCCTGGGATGAATGGGACTTATGGAGATTCATTACTCTCCTCCTGATATACTGATTGATCTAATTTCTTTTTCAGATGACTTCACAAAGACAGTAGCATATTTTAAGAGTTGCTTTTAAACAGATCAACCGAGTTTCTCTTCATTCAATTAAAATGTTTTGAATAAACCTACTAGAAGCTTACAAGCCATCATGACATCATCATCATCATCATCATTATAGCGGAGTGTTGGACTAACGGTTAGAGCAGGGTACTTGTGCTCTGAGAAGGTTGCAAGTACCCAGTTCGATGCTCAAGGCCTCCACTCTGGGTCCCAGAGCAAGATCCTTAGCCCCACACTGCTCCCCCGAGCGCCACACAATGGCAGTTCACTGCTCCCCAAAGGGATGGGTTAAATGCAGAGGTAAACTTCTCCATTGTGAGATCAATTAAGTTTAATTATTGTTATCAGGGATTTTCTAAGTTATCTAAAGACATTGTAATATTGTTTAGGAAAGTATATTAACTTTCTGAGCGTAAGATCACCTTTTCTCCACTTTGTGCATAATTGCATAAATGTATGCATTTAGTTTTCTTTAAGTTCACATTATTATGCAAACTTCAGCACATAACTCACAAGGGTAAGGCCCTGAACTATCTGGCTAACTCTTTTTAAAGCTCTTTTTCAAAATTCTTAAATTTTTTTAAAAGATTAAGTCTAAGTTAGTATGCCAAAACTGTTCTTTAGATTTTCTTTATAACCAGCCCTACTTATAAATTTACATCAGCGACTACAAAATATTACATGTGGCGTTCCCCAAGGGTCCTTCTTAAGGCCCCCTCTATTCAATATCTACAAGTTCCTCTAACTCAGATTATAACAACATTAGTTGCCACAGCTTCAGTTAATACAGCAGTTTAAGGCCTTATAAGTTTGATGAACACACACGATTATGAAGACCAAGGAACACAGCATACAGGTTGTTGAGAGGTTTATAACTGTGTTAAGTTACAGAGCCAAACCCCAGGAGCATTTCTATAAGCTCTCACTCCACTGTTCAATTCTGTATCTAAAAGGAAAATAAACATTGGAGCAGCAGAGATCTGCAGCTCATTTGCGAGAATCTGTTGAAAGGAATCTACATGGCATCCTGCTTTCAGTTTCCTCGAAACCATACAGTAAAATAGGAATCACTCAGCTTTACTCAGATTCGACCAGTTTTCAGCTTTATTTAAAACACTAATAGTGATGGAAAACAGAGTTAACATCACTTCTAATAGGCCCTTAGCATGAACCATCAATCAGCTTTGAAACCTGGGTGTAGTGATGGACTCAGACCTGAACCTTCAGAAGCTCATACAGACTATAAGAAAGTCGGCTTTCTTTCACCTGAAGAACAGCTGCAGGATTAGAGGACTGAGGTTTCAGCAGGACCCTGAAAACAAATCAATAGGTTAATCTTTGGTAGAATTGATTAATGTAAAGGTGTCTTCAAAGGTCTGCCTACAAAGTTGATCAGACAGCTGCAGCTTATCCAAGGTGCTGCTGCCCCCATCCTCACTAAAGCAAAGAAAATGGAGCAAATCACCCAAGTTCTAAATGTGTTACTCTGCCTCTATGTATCTGACAGAACAGACTTTAAAATACTTCTGTAAGTCTATAAATCACTGACTAGCTTTGCATCACAATACATTTAAGACGTGTAGTCAGTACTCAGACCTCTGATGTCTTCTGGCTCAAATCATTTTGTCTATCCAGAACCAAACATGGAGAAGCAGAGTTTACATCTTATGCTCCATTAATCTGGAATTAACTCCCAGAAAAAAACAAAAAGCTCTGAAATCCGTAGTTGCTTTAAATCAAAATTAAAACAAATCTAGTGGCCTTGACTCTGTTTCCAAACTATAATTAGTTTTTATTCCAACTTTCCTTTTATTCCTTTCATTTTTTATTAATCATTTTAATATTTTTAATATATAATCATCTATTTCAATATATATTTCTCTCTTTTTATGTTACTTCTATGCCACTGCAATGTCTTTTTTTCTAATGTAGAGCACAAATCTAAATCGTCTTGCCTTGCCTTGCCTTGCCCTTCATTGCTTTTGCCAATTTTACAGAAGGATACTCAATTTGTAACTTTGCTGCGTTCATTTATTTCACCCATCGTCCCCTGTTGCTTAAATAGAAACATGCGATTTCATGACAGTGTCCTGTTTTACGGGAAGCGTGATCACATAAGTTTTTAAGAGCTAAAGTAAGCAAACCGCAAGTGAAAGAAAAAGTAAGTAGTGATTCAAAATAAAAGTGAAGGTAAAAATGTAGGAGAAGTAAATAGAAATATCTCAAAAGGGATCATCTGAACGTTTGAAGTCGGTAAAAAGGCCATAAAAATAAAAAGTACTTATTTTGATGATGAACCACATATTTTTGTCATAAAAAAATTGTTTCTAAAAGTAACTAAATTGCTGTTATTTCTGAGCAGACTATGAACAGCACCTGTTTGTCTCTTTAAGTGTTAGCAGTTCCCAGTAGTTGAAATATAATTGCAGTGTCTGTTAACCTGTATGCCTCTAACCATTACTTCATAGCTGTAAAGGTACAGTCTTGTCCTGCTGTTACCCTGTGGTTGTTGTCAGTCAAAAACATCACCTCCAGCGAGGGCCTGCAGGCTTCCTTGGAAACTTTAGGCCTATTTCTGTTTGTCTAGGGTTTTTCCAGCCCAGCGTGGCTATTTTGGTCAGATAAATACGGTGTTGTTTTGGGAGCAGTGGGGGGGTGGGCGGGGGTGGGGACTGAGGTGGAGATGAGATCACCTCTCAAGGTTCCCTGAGCAGCAAAACAACATACAGCAAGACAAGAGCTGAACAGACATGGAGAATAAAGGCTGCTTTTCAAAATGATTTGCAGATTCTGGATTTAACCTGTTCCATAGTCTCTGGGAAACTGAAACAAATGTGAAAAAGAAAAATCCCTGATTATGTTTGATCTCCGGAAAATGTTTTACAATCAGTACAGAACTGTGAAAAAAATGAAACAAAAGTAATGAGTTCCTTTCTATGGAGCATCCCAGACACATCGGCATTTTGTTGTATTTTAACCACTGTTTGTGCAAGGCCGTGGGAAAGAAAAACACACATTCTGGGAGTTATCCGCGACCAGAAAGGAGGCCACATACCTCGCTTGATTTTAAATTTGCATGGCAAGAATGCCTTTAGATGTCTGGCTGTGTTTTAGCAACAGGGTATGACTTGTGTGGTGGTTATCTCCCCATCGGAGGCAATGAGTAACTGTCTGTGGGTGTTGGTGTGTAAGGGAGAGAGAGAAAAAAAGAGTGTGCTGCCATGTTTTTGTCTGAAGCTCCGACCAGGTGTGGAGGTAGACACCCAGCTTCTTGGTCCTGCTGCAACGCCTGCATGAACTTTGAAACATCAACAAATGAAGTCAGAGCTTGCTGCGCTTCGTGACAGGTGGCACATTCACTGATGCCTTCTGTTCAGTTTGGAGGCATTTGAAAACAAACTCTGCATTATTTCATACGTGCTTTGACTTACCTGGAAAGGAAATACATTTGTCTCTTAGTTAGTTTTATAGATTTTACCTTTTCATGTTGGATACACGGTTGTATCTTAGGGGTTACATTCATTGCCATTGATTCTTTTCACATTGTTTAATGAAAACCTCAAACTTCATTAGATTTTTTTCTTATTTTGGAGACCAAACCCACCCTGAGAACAAAATGAAAACCATAACCTAACATCAGAGGATTGGGACAGTTTCAAAGAATGAAAGAAGGTTTCAGTCTTTAGATGTGCAAAACTGCTAGAGATAAAGACAAAATTGATACTGCAGCAGAATGTAGTTGTAAAATATTTAATTAGGGGTTTTGAAATTTTGTAAAAGACAAAAAAAATAAAAAAAAAACACTGGAAATTCTGTTTTTACAAAATAAATAAAAGTTCTGAAAATAGTGTTTGGAATGTAAAATTGTCAGACTTAATGTTTCCCTCAAACATTTTCATTTTAATTATTTGTAGTATTAGTACCCTGTTCTAATGCTGCTTGTTATAGAGCACCATCTAATATAAAAAAAAATTCATATATCAGGGATTTATTGATGGTACAAAGCAAAGCTAAAGATCCTGCATGCATTTTTTAAATGCAAAGAACATCGACTTTAAAAGAGACGGTATGTTCCCCTTTTTTTTTTTAGGTTTTTGGTTAGAATCCAGAGTTTTGTGCTGAATCCAAACCCCCCCTACTGAGCTGTAAACAAGAGCTGAAACCTTGGACTGAACGCTGCGCAAAGTTGCCAAGTAATTAATGATTCATCAGCGTACAGAAATGGAATTTAGTACCTTAAGTTTTGTGTTTGATTCAAATTAAAGGCTTCAATGCCTGCACATAATATGTTTCACATTGTAACACATCTGTGTCAGGACAGGGATGGCAAATAATGTTGGGAAATTGTACTTTACCCTTAAAAAGGTGCTTTTAATATGTTTATATCTGAGTCAGTAGTGATTTGATTATTTGAACAACTGAAAGCCAAAACATACAAAAGCAAACCACAGCAGAAGGAAATACATATAAATAGTGGCAACATGAGTTGGAGCCAGATGAATTTAGCACAATTTGAAAGTCAAATGGGGAATAACTGAATCCAGTGTTCAGAAGTTATAGTGGTAAGACTAGGGCCAAGTGAAAAGAAAAGATAACAGAAACAAGTTTATCCAAAATGTACGCAGGAAAATATCAACACAATGAAACAGGACACAAGGAAACAACAATATCATAAACAAAATTCATGACATTTGCGGTAAAAACCCAAAATATCTGAATAGAACAGAAACATGCACGATTAATTAATACATAGTGGAAGTAAAGGCGTGTTTGAAAATACATCACCTCATTAAAATTGACCAAAAATAAAAGCATTTCTTTGTTTTTAGAGGGTTTGTTAGCTTCTATAACCTTCTGTTAATTTGCAAAAAAAAAAATAAAAAAATCAAAACAAAAAACTGTCCAGTACAGGAAGTGGTAAACCAATTACACTCCAGTCTGATTGGCTGCATAAGATCTCTGACCTGTTTAGAGGTTTTTTAGTGTCTGGGCACGTTTTCCTGCAGACTTCCTGTATTCATTTCGACAGCTGTTCCCCAAAATGATTTAACAAGAGTGTTTCTCATGAATCACCTTGAATTTAATCTGTGGAAAATACCTTTCAGATTGCATCAACAAAGATCACGCAAACTACTTTATGGCTCGTGTTTGAATAAAAAACAGAATAAAATACACTAATCTGTTGCACAAAAACAAATAAAAACATCTTTTGTCAAAGTTAATATGGGATCCAGGTCACTGATCCCTGATCTATCTTGATTTAAACACATTTTTAATGAATTATGGTTAATAAAGATGTTTAGATCTTAAAAAGGGTTTAGGTTGATATGTTGTCTTAAATTAATTTAGAGTACTGCTGAATATGAGATTAAAACTGCTAAACCCTTTGAGACTGACTACTGGTATATGGTGTTTTCATTGTTAGATCTGCTTCTCTGATTATATTTGACCTTCAGACAAAACCACTGGACTAAACAGAGGTCTTTGACCAAACCTGGGATTTTATTTTATAACACTGCTTTAATTTTCTCCACAGTTCTTCTCTCTTATCTGTCTGCTGTGTTCCTTGCTTTTTATAAAGGAAACAACAAATATGGAACACCTACAAACAAAGAGGAATGAATTTAGATAAATGAGCTGGATACAACCTAAAGACCATGACCACAGATAAATGATATAACATATTTATCCCTCATGATACATTTTGTTCAAAGATGATTAACATTGAATTGTATTATCAGAAAATGTAGACCCTTGGAGGTTTGTCACCTTTACTGTTTGTTCTAATTAGATGCAAAATAGCCATCAGAAGATGCAAACATTTCTGTGGTTTTTGTGGGCAGGCTCTCATGCATCTGCAGCTGTTTAAAGGAGAGAGTGGGTGGAGGGAGATGTGCCGTAAAATGAGGTCATCATAGCTGCTGATTTATGTGACACACGCTATTACTTACACTCTTGTGACTTCACCAACGTCTCCACTGACAACATGAATAATTCATGTTTCCACCCCAAAAAGGATGACAACCCCCCACTTTCTCCTCATCTACTGTTTCGTGAAGTTTACTTCATCATTACTGACCCACGTCAAGCAGGAATGAGGTGCGCTTATGGAAGTTTGTCCCAGTTTTATTTCCGTACGTTGAGCCCCCTCCCATGCTGATTAGCTGCCGTCTGCAATCTAGTCTAGCGAGCTTCTCTTTTTCTAGGTAATTTGTGAAATTGCACAACAGGAAGTGGGAAAGAGAATGAGTGTGTGTGTGTGTGTGTGTGTGTGTGTGACTGTGCTGCACAGACATTGCCACACCCCACAAAAAAAAGTGATTGCCACGTGTGACCATCCCTCTACATAGGTGTCAAACTGACAAATGAATTTTATGGTACATTTGGTACTATGCATTCTGTTTTGCTCTCCCTGAAACCTGCTGCGATTTGCCTGATTGAGAAACATAAATAAATGCCAGTAAACAATAGAGTTGGGCAATGGATGCGCTTTTTGACAGCCAGGCTCTGATAGTTCTGTCCCCCAAGAAGCTGTGAGCCAGGCCGCAGGATCAGAGCTTCCAAAAGCGAGGTCAGAGTGGTCAGAGCGAACGGGAATGATGAAGAAATGAAGGGGAAGGGGAGGATGGAGAAAGGTGGGGTGTGGATGGGCAGGGCGGATGGGTTAGGGGACGGAGGACAGCCGTTACTGTCAGCATCCATCAGAGCGCCGAGGGGTGACATGGAAGCAGGCGAAAAAATGAGGAGGAATAAAGAGAGAGGTCGGGGGTGGGAAGTCAGCCTGAGACTAGTCACCCCTCCGCCCTGGAGTGCACTCGTTTGCTGTCCCACAACATCTCTCCTTTCCCTGCCCCATCTGTTCACAGGGCAGATGTGTAGGCCTGCAGCTGTGGATTCAGAAACATATTCTTGCTAACTAGGCCTGGAAGAGATAATCTGCATGCCACACGGAAGAAAAATAAATCAGCAGGGCCTGGCAAGTATACAGAATCATATCTATATGAAATCCCAAAATGAAAAGAAGAACTAAGATGTTTGGCTTAATGTAAAGGAATGAGAAATCTACCCTCATTATATGGCGGAAGCTTCTGTCACAGGTTGCAGCTTTGTTCCACTGAGGCTATCTGGCTTGTTTGTACCTTGTTTCATTCCCACATCTTGTCACTGTCTTGTCACATCCTGATGTTTTAGTTCCTTTTCTAAAATGGTGTGTTCAGGTACTGGAACAGTTTTGAAGACTTTTCTTCCCAAGTAAATGTTGAATTATTCAAAAAAATGTAGATTTCGAGCTCTGTCGACACAGATCTACAGGGGAACCTTTCTGATACCAGCCTGGATCCCGTTTTGTCTTCACATTACCATATTTTTTCATTGATGGGCCTATTACTGTAAAAATAGAGATAAAGATACATTAAATGTCTCATGTCAGGCTCCACAGTAACGTGCAAAAGCCTGTTGTGCTGCTGCTAATAATATCACCCTGGCTGACTTTAATAATAACCTGCAGTCACACTATGGAGACGTCGTCTGCCTTGTTTTCAGATGCTTTAGAGAAAAACATGTTTTCTGCCTGCGCTAGTGCTGAAGGGCTGCAGCCCAGACATAAACACTGGCGTGATGTTGGCTGGGCACAGAAAGCTGCTGTCAGGCTGCAGCAGATGGTGGCTGGCAGTCAGACAGTGACCCTGGTGTTTCTTCTGTATTTTAGTATATATCAGAGCCAAAGTTGACTCACAGTTCGCCATGTGATGGCTACAAACTTTGATGGGTTTTTTTTGACAGACAAAGAAATGCATACATGTGACATATCAGAGGAAAAACTTGCCTGTTCTTCCAAACCTTTTTGAAAATTAAAAACTTTGATTGTTTAAAATGCATTAATATTCAGCCCCTTTTACTTTCACACCCCTAAATGAAACCCCTTTGTTCCACAGAGGTCTTTGTCTTATATGGTTTTATTTTTGGAGAGACGTAAGTGAATAAACATAGTTAAGAACAATAAAAAACACAGAAGGCTGGTCAGAAAGACAGATGCAAAGTAGTTTAAAGCAGGATAAGGATGTAAACTTATAATTTATCCCTACTGAATCAGCTTAAGCAAAGAAAGAGCTGCAAAAATATTGTCTTGATCTATAATATTCCAGCCCCAATAAAATGCATTGCTATCTATTTTAACATTTGAAAGGTATGAACATTTCAAAGGCACTGTATAAACACTTTTTTTAAATATCCTGCATTTTACAAACCATAGATTATATTAAAAAAAAAACTAAAACAGAAGCTACATTAGGTGCTTTAGCTTTGCACGTTTCCAACCTTTTTGTACTTCCACCCACCACTCCTCTACTGCCAGCAACAGCGATTTGCATTAGAGCATGCATGGTCCCTGGTTAATTAGATTTCTAAAGATGATCCCCTGGAAGCACATCTGAGACGATTGTTGCTGTTAAATATAAATTGGTGCAGGATTATATAACTTTCATTTGATGCCAGAAATGAGGATAACAGCCCTGATAAGCAGAATATCACTCATTTGAAGCTAAAGTTGAAGCAATAAATAAAAAAATTACATTTAATCCCAATCAACTAGTAAACCTTAAGAAGCTACAATAAAGTTCTGGGATTTCTTTATAAGCTCTGAACATTTACTAGGTCATAACATCATTATGTTGATTTAGCTTTAGATAATAGATACTTTTACTCTTAAAATTGGTTTTGTTTTTATTTTTTTATTTCATTTGTTCTCAAAAGTTTAAACTCTTTACTCCAAAATAACATTTCCAGAGACTGATAACCTCCTGCTGATGACCTAATGAACATTTTTAGTTTTTTAATGAATACATGTTTTTCAAGATGATTTTTTCATCTTGAATCATCTCACTTGGTGTATCAAGACCCCACATTGGGGGACCCTGATTAAATTTCTCATGGCATCTAATTAATGTGCCTGTGCATTGTGTGCACATCAAGACTTTAAAATGTTCTTAAAGTATTTCCAGTAATAAAAACATTTAACAAGGCTGATGGGTTTAGACAGGTTTCACAGTCAGGGCTAATGGAGGCCGCCATATTTGTTGATTTCTGCTAAGAACTTCCAGGAGTATCTTGCAGAGAGCGCACTGTGGCACGCAGGGGGTGAATTCATAGCTGTCACCAGTGGCGGCTGGTGGAGTTTTCTACAGGGGAGGCTATAAATTAAAAATAGACCTATACCTATATAGAACTAGACCTATACCAAAAACCAATCAAACGTATACTACGCTATCAAGCTATCAATTAACAACAAAACATAATTTCATGTACGGGTTAATTTAAGTACATAAATGTTGCCCTTCTGATGCTTTGTGACGGCAAATCAATGTTTTTCATGGTCCAATATGGTGTCACAAACCTAAAAGAATAATGTACCAGTTTAATAATGGAAAAACTTTTAGTCAGCTTTATATTTTTTACCATATGAAAACTATTTATTTGCAGAGAATGTGTTTATTTATAAGCAAATACAGAAATTAACAAACATCTAGAAAAAGAACACTATATTATATTATTTTCCATGTGAATTCCAGGTTGTTCATGCTTCTATGCCTTTTCTAAAAAGTGCTTTAAATCAGTCCTACCTGTCTTTATCCATGCTGGGTCAGATCCTGACGTTTAAAAAAGGAGGCAGGTAGTCAAGGCAGCAGAATAAAGTGTTAGCCTCGCTGCATGCAGTTAGCCAAGCCACTTTTGATGTTCGGCTGAACATCAAAAGAGAAGCAAACAAGCTTCTCTTGTTTGCTTCCGTCCCGCGACTTGGCCTGTCAATCACCCGCACTACCACTGTGACGACAGTTCCTACCACCTCAGGGCGTAGCTTTGGTGCGCTCAGTGCTCTCCTAAACATCTGTATTGCAGAGGAGCTACTGCACATGCACAACTTTTAAGGAGAGTCAATGGGCAAACATATTTGTGCCTAGGATGGAAACACCTCACCAATCCAAAGAAAAAAGGAAAAAGCTTTACTTGTCCTTAAAGATAACATATTTATCTTGCACATCTAAAAAATATATATCAAATATATATTTTAATTTAATAATTTAATTGTTTTTTTTTATGTCTTAATTAAGGTCATTGGGTGGGTGGGCGCCCTCCTCTCACCCTCAATTGGTCAACTGCCACTGCCTGTCATGTTTTGGATTTGAAAAGAAGGGAAATTTTACGACATCTGCTTTGAGCCATCCGACTACACCAGTCAAGCTCCGCTATTCATTATATTTTTAAAATAATCTAAAATAAACACTTCCAACTTATTGCAAACTGCAATAAGGCGATCAGATCTTGACAGGGAAATGTACAGAAGACTGCTAATATGGAAAGACGGCGGGAAAGAAGGCAGATATGAGACGTTAGAGTTGGTAGAAAGCTGAGTAATATTGCTGGTCAGAACAGCAGAAGAAATATAGATATATCTGCTGCCTATTTTAACTGCAGTTTCTCTTAGATGCTCCTTTACTGTAACAAAGCAGATGGTGCGCCCTCAGAGAGCTTTTAAATCCTTGGGTATGGAGCCCGTTTGTTAAGTTTCCAATTCACTGTTTTCAGACAACCTTTGATCTGACTTCTCACTGAATAAATAACTGAATAAATGCTAATTTTATGAGCTCACATTCAATCTTGGAGACTCTACTATAATGACCATGACCTTATCATTCTTCTTCAAGGTGCTGCCATGTACTCGCTTTTTTAAATGACACATTTTCACATACCTTTGTTTTTTTAATAGTTGTGTTCTACAAGACTGAACACAGCGGCTAAGAAAAGCTGTAAAAATTATGATATACGCCCTTTAAAGGAGATGTGTTCTTAATTTTATTACAGGAATGTTTTGGATAGAGAAAGAAGTACTTTGTAAATAAGAGATTACACCCTGGTACGGTAGCAAAGTGGCAAGCCAGGACAAATTCACCAGGCTAATCCACTCCTAAACTGGAATAAAGGAAATAAGGAAGTGTCTCATCTTAAAGATATCCAATCACAAAAAAGCAATTGATATGATCAAATGTGGAACACCAGAAAAGTCTTTGTACTGTTCCACCATTCATCTTGATAACATTACAGCCAGACAGACCATCAACAAACATTTGATTAATTCAGGTTTAGGATGAGCTGATTACGTCTTACTGTCTAAACAAGCCGTACAGTTGACCAAAAAGATACTGCGCCTGCATGGGCTTGTGAGGAGGAGGAGGAGGAGAAAAGCAGTTGGTAACGCTAAGGGCTGGCCAGCAGACACATGGAGAACGAGACAGACAAGTCCTGAGAGTACTTCTTCATGAAGCAGGGCACATACTGGGAGTGCCCGAAACAAACACACACAGCAGACAAAAACAAATGTAAAAGTACCGGGTGAGGAATGGAAAAAGAAACTACAGCTGGAGTCACATGTGAATGTTTGCTGGTTGGAAAGAGGACATTAGACTTGTGACATAATGTTTATAGACAACAAACTATGTGTCCTAAAGCAATTTGTCATTTATACTAATCTTTTATTCTCTTAAAAGTTAAAGCGGCATAATACTTGTCTTAACATATCTGAATGTCTCTGTCTGCTTCCTCTGTCTGGGTCCATTTTTTTTCCTCTTTATATTTCCAGAGACTAAATAATAAAAGTTTGTTGTTTTATACTTTTAAAATGTTAAAGTTCTTTTCCTGCATTAGTCTCCAATTTATTTAATGAACAGGATAAAATTAAAAAGATTTGATTTAAAGTGTGACATTGATTTTAGTACCATACTGTCGGTGTGAAAGAAACTATGTTAGTTAAGTAAACCTGAAGTCAGGTCAAATCTATTCGTTATAAGAGAACTTTGAATTGAGAGAAATAAACATTTTCAAATTTAATTAAATCCAATTCAGAAGTTCTTAGAATATCTTAAAGGAATAAGAAGCATGATGAGGAAATAACTCCAGAGTGACATGATGGGCTCAGAGGGTACCTGCAAACCCCAGCTCCCAGAATGGCTTAACAGACAGGCCGCTGTAACGCCGTTTACTACATTCAATGGTTTATTTCTAGACCATCCTTCCATCAATTTTCCATCATGCTTAACCCTGCTGGGGTCGCGAGGGGTGATGGTGCCTATCTCCAGCTGTCTACGGGTGAGAGGCGGGGTACACTGGACAGGTCACCAATCTATCACAGGGCAACACAGAGACAAACAGGACAAACAACCATTCATACACACACTCACACCTACGGAAAAATTTTAGAGGGACCTAACAGTCATGTTGTTGCACTGTGGGAGGACCCGGGAGAACCCATGCATGCACAGGGAGTACATGCAAACTCCATGCAGACAGACCCCAGCCCGGGAATCAGCCCCGGAACCTTCTTGCTGCAAGGCGGCAGTGCCACCCAATGCGGCACTGAGCAGCCTGTTTACTACTAGACCACCATACATACAGTATTACAACAGCAACAAGCACCATGTCAAGCGACCAAATAAGTAACTAATACTTAATAACCTAACTTTATTGTTGGCCTCCCTCTATTTTTATTATGCAAACCAATGTAGCCAATGTATAATGTATTACAGTCTAAGTACTTAGAGGACAGAGGCCTAGACTGTGTCTATGTCTGTTCTAAAACAAGTAGCGACTAATCTTGTAATTTTGGCTTTTATCATTCATTTGGTCTAGCTAACAAGTTTTCCATGTAGCCTCAGGAGCTTTTTTACAAAAATCCCAAGTTCCTCCAAGTTTTATAAAAAGACTAAACACACTTCAGTCTTCAGCTTTTCTACATGGGAAATGGGCAATATTTATAGGTTACCTGCTACTTTATCAATTCCAAGGATTGGGAAGCACTTTACACTACATTAATGAAGACCTTCAAACGCTGTTGCTGGCAAGCTACATTTTAGCCATCGCTGCCTTGGGGCACACCGACAGAGAAGAGGTTGTCATACATTGGTGCCACCAGCCCTTCTGACCACCAACAGTAGGGAAGGCTGGTGAATCTTGCCCAAGGACAGACAGAAACTGACAGACGCAGCTAAAACTAGCAACCCAACAACAAGAAAAACTCAAAAGCAAGTCAAGTCAAGGCTACAGAACTGATACTGATCTCGATTTGGCTTTGATATTGCTGACATGTTTGATCTATTCGCCCACCACCAGTGATCTTATAGAAGTCTAGACTGACTTGCTGTGAAATGATCTCAACCAGGTCCTGAGCTGGGAATCCATTCAACATGGCAACTTTACAGAGATCCTCTAAAGGAATTGGGAAAACAAACACTGTATGACTTTGGCACCTCAGGACAGATTTATTTAGATAATTATTGTTCTCTTTTATAACATTTTTCATTTTCTTCCTATTTTGTTTATCTTGATCTAAATAGAATTAGTTTCACGATCTAAAACTTTAAGAAGTGACAAAGGAGAAGACATTTTTAAAAATGTCAATACTTTTTCAAAAGACCGCAGGTTTTTGCTGATGAAGTTTCAGACGAGGTTTCTTAGGAGTAGGTTTAACTCGGTCTAGTTTAAATAACTTGTACAGTTTCCGAGGTTTTATGTATCTACGTAACAGTGACAGCAGCTGCATTCACTTGCTTGTGGGAATGTGCAATACTCCAGCTATGACACAAACAAAATATTATTACTGACTTTTTGGGTGTGTTCATTTCCAGTTTTTCTTCATATTAGAGTGATTCAGACCATACACCCACACATATTTCTCGCTGGACATGATATGCCATCTAAAAGTCACTACTCTAAGTGCGATGAAATCGTTTGGGCTTCTGCAGGTTTTTGGACATTTATCAGGCTTCCCTGCACAGTCACAGTCATCTGTTTTGATCTGTGGGACGAGCTGCTGCGAGGAAGCTGACGGTGATGAGACAGAAATGTTCAGAAATTACAGTCTGTGAGACAGCACCTCAGAAACTGCAGCAGTAGGAGGGAAGCTTTCACAACAGATGTTCAAGCTGCTAACAGGAATCTGTTGCACTCGTGTGTTTTTGTAGCTTGTGCGATCCGCATCTCTCATCACAAGTAAACATTCTCAGGTTTCAGATTCCAAGAAACTTATCTGTGACAGTTTCCTTTCTTCCCTCCTTTATGTTGTTTTGTTCAATTCACATTTCCTTTTTCCATTTCGAGAATGAAAATAAATCTTTCCACATAAACTCAATTGACTTACAGTAGACGGCAAATAAATACAAGCAGCCTGGCTGGATGAAACGTGCAAAGATACAAGTGTGCGAAATACGTGTGGTTGAAAAATGGTCTGATGGTTTATGAGGAGCCGTATGGTAGAGCAGAGTTTCAGTAAGTCTTCCTGCTGACCTCAGTTCTCCTGGTTCTACAGAAAGACACAGTTCTGTGAAATCCTCCCCCACACTTGTGTTTTCACACTTAATGACAAAACACTCATTTGCCCTGAAGCCAGTTTTCAAACTGGAATGGATTGACCTTTGTTAAAACAAAACTGAGTCTGATAGACAGAAAGCATAGTGTTTTGACAAAATAAAGGAGCTGGACGGTCTCTCTGATGTATAATCTTTCCTGGTAAGCAGAGGCTGCAGGTCTTTGAAGACGGTCAAAAGAGAAACCGGGGAAACCACTGACTTTCTGGGTCACTGACGCTGCTAAATACAAAGCAAAAAAGACATGCAGAGTAACTTATAGCAGCATCACAGCAAATAAACTGAATTTCATCCCAGTTTTAAACTTTTGAGTTGATTTCTGAGCTAGAAAGATTTCAAATTCAATGAATATATTCAGCAAACATTCGTTAGCCCATTAATTTCCTGTTTTTACTCAAATAAGTAAAAAGTAAATGTTGTTTAACAAAAGCAGGGCTGTCAACTCTCACCCATTGGGCGTGAGACTCCCATATCTCAGGCTCTTCACACACTCTCACTCCATACTCCCAATTTTTCACGCAAAAAAATGACGGACATTAAAACTGAACTCCATTCCATTTATTTATATAGAAAAATACCATGCTGATAAAAAAAAAACACTAACACAACCTTAGTGCTAACACACTGAAAAAAATAAGGCAACAATTTTTGGCATTTACTTACTAATCATATTTAGTTACTTTAACACAATTGTTTCATGTTAGCAGGGTAGAACATATAGCAAGTCTGTTACAGTAACTAAATATGGTTAAGTAAATACCAAAAGCGGTTGCATTATTTCTTTCAGTGGCAGTGCATATGAAGACATGCCAGGTTCATTTCCAGTCAGTATTTTTGCAGCAGTCCAACTATTACCTGTGCTGTCAGTAGTGGAGCTGGACCTGAGCCAGATATTGAAAAAAGATTGGTATTTCTGAGCAGTTATTAAGAGCTATGTCATTGAATTTTATCTTATCTTATCTGGACTAAGATAATTCACTTTGTAAATTAATGAAGATTTGAAGCAATCTAGCACTTGAGTAAATATGAATAAAATACATAAATAAATAAATAAATCATCAATGTGGAGATAGAGTGTAAGATCCCTTCAAACAATTAATTTTCTCTACACCTAGAGGTTTTTTAGTGAAATTTACTCTTTCTTAGCTCTAGTTAAGCCACATGATTTAGTCCAAGTTTTAGTCCATGTTTGGCTCCAAGTTAAATAATTATTGCTCAGTCTAGTTGAATAATCTCCCATTGTTTTCTAGGACTAATTAAAGGAACCAAAATCTAAATTTTTAAAGCTTTCAGCTATGTCTCACAAACCCATAGGTTTGCAAAAAAAGAACAAGAACCATCGCATTTTATTTTTAAAAAGGTCAGCCACCCAAGAAAAGATCAACCACATACAGAGAGGATGTGCAGAACAACTCAGTTATCCAGGAATGATATAAGAGGAACCAGAGGGATGTTCTCATTTTATTATTACTTATCTTATTCATTTATCCATATTTTGGTTCATTAGTTATGTTAAAAAACTTAAGTTACATCACATCTACCAAAATGAAACAACCGCAGAAATGCTGTTTTGTGTCGTGGTGGATTTTTATAGAATCTACAGCCTCCTAGAAGGTCTAAATTGTCAATTGTAAAAATCTAATAAGATAATGAGATTTTTAATCATTAGCGTATTACCAGATATTCATACAGTTTAGTTTGCATGGGATTCGGTTGAACTGGTTCCTGTATTAGTGCCAATAATCCAGTATTAACTAATCTGTTTCCCATTATTTATTTTACTTGAACTGCAGAGAATTATTAATAATCACAGCTGAGAAATTCTTAGTTCACAGCAAATGGAAGTATTTTAGTATAAAAAGTATTGTATATTGTGTGAAAATCTTCCACATACCGCAGATCACTACTGTTATTCAGTAACATATAACAGTGACATTTACTGCAATATAAAAATTCAACATTTTGCCACTTAGTTTCAGTTAAATCCTCTGAAAACCTCCAACCTATAGCTGCAGCTATCCTCAGAGCCTTTCTATCTAACCCTGACAAGGGTTTCCTGTTCAAACTATTTTAAAATCTCACTCCAAGGTTTGGTGTAAAGTTGGCAGCAATGCAAAAGATGTGTAAAGATAAAACATGTATGTTGGGCCCTATGGACAGGGGGATGCTGCTCTATTTCCATTCACACATTGGGATCAAAATGTGGAGACAAAAGAAGCATTGAGAAGTGCTGTAAAGTTTTAGCTATAGAGGCTGATGATATGCTATCTTGTTTCTCCTAATATTTCCAAATTCCCAGTTTAAGGTTAAAGGAATAGTGACAAATGCTGCTTTTTAATCAGAGCAACTTTGCATCACATGGTTCATTACAAAGGACACTGCTTAATCCTTTATTATTATTTTCTTTTTTATGAAAGACATGCTGCAAACAAGAGAATGTTAACATTGTGCAATCCTTAAACATATCTGATCCAAAAGAAGAGGGTCTTAAAATCCAAACACACTGTTGGATTAAACTGGTATGATATTCTGAAATTAGCACCGCAGTGCCACAATAGGTGGCAAACTGACTCATGTCACTTACAGCAAATCCTTTATCTATCCTAATATATGTTCCTCTCAGTTTTAAAACTGTGATTTTATCCCATATGTTCACTATAAGCAGGCAGATACTCACCAATACCAAAACATCCTTCAGGAGGAGGATAACTGTATCAGAACTAAAAACAGGTAGAAATAAATCAAAACCTCTTACTAAGAATCTATGCATTTCCATTAACATGATATATCATTTGATGCATTTTTGTTCAATAAATATGACACAGTAGAATATTTAATATGTAATTTGTACACTTCAGGTTAATATTTCATGCTCTTGAAATGAATATGCAAGAGTTAAAAACCTCTGAATTACATTTGTTAAAGGCAATGTCTCTAACATGCAAAAAAAAAAACTACAAAATCATTAACAAAAAGTAAAACAAAGTGTCTTGATATAATTTTATATATAACTGCTTATCTGTTTATAAGAAAATTCCAGAATTTGCTGCCTACAGACACTGCCCTGCCCGGCATTTAAACAAGAATATAATTAGCAGTATCTGCTTTCAAGATAATTGCATTGTATCATGGAACTTACCCACTAATCTCCTGCCTGGTGACTGACTGCCCAACAGTGAATGTGCCAGAGTCAGCAGGATGGTGTCTTTGACTGTGATTAGGAGGCGTTTGGGCCTGCAGCACCTCTTCATATTGTTCTCTATCAGTGGCACAACAAAAAAAGTGGACTCTGCTGCAAAAATGCAGCCGGGAGCAGCGCTGATCTGCAAACAGGTCAGGTCAAAGGGATGCTGCTGTCCAAACTGGTCGGTCACGCGTGTTTTGGGGGGTTTTTTGGGGAAGGGGGGCAAACTCTGCTTGGATTTGAGTGAAAAATGAGCAGCAATAATAAAGCTTGTCAGTCTGATATCCTGAAACCTGCAGCCTCAGAGGTGAGTTAGTTGTTTTGATGCAACATTACCTGAAATAGGACGCTATGTCAGCTTTAAAATATATTTTCTAACTGTTGCAGCCACTTGACTCTCGGCGTGAGATAATCAGATCCAGACAGGATGAAGAGGAAATTCTGATCGTACTGTAGCTGCGTGGCAAAACATGGTGAGAGGCAAAATTGATAAGAAAAAAATACATAGAGCTTTAAATCAGTGTTATTTATAGAACTAGGGAGAACAGAACTGAAAAGGTCTGTGGGAGTCTAACACTATCTGCTCAGTTTTGTTTCTATGAATCAAACATGTGGGTGTGAGGGTTACATTATTGTATTGATATTAAATCTTTCTTTAGTGGTTGTTTTACAGCGTTGTCGTGATTTTCATTGCTTCACTATTATTTTACCACTTGTAATCGAACAATCCCAGTTCTCCCTTTATGGCCACTAAATATTCTGGGGACTTTTACTAGATCCTGTTTTGTTCCACCTAGTCTTCATTGTCTTGGTTTACACCACTGTTGTCTTCCCTCTTTTTTTCCAGGTTTATTACACAACTTGTTTAGTCATAGAGCTGATAAGGCTCAAAGCCAGGCCTTCAATATGAGTAAAGAGATGTGCTCTAGTCTATTAGCAGTAAAGTAAGACTTGTGAATTGTCTCTTTTAGGTTAACCAAAAATTTGGAACAGACCATTTTGTTATTTGTTGTTTGCATCTGCAGCAGCAAAGCCTTTCTCAGAAGGACTCTGATGCTGCAGGTCTCCCTCAGTCTTTTCTGGCCAAGCAGAGACGCTCCATCCAGGCCAGGAGGACCAGCTCTGTCACCATGGACCCCCAGTAACAGCCTTCTGATGAACAGGAGAGGCTCTCTGTATTAAATATGAACTGCAGGCCTGTTTTTTGTTGACTGTTATCTCCCCCTGCTGGTGACTCTTGGTAAAGGGAATCCTATTAGATGTCTGTAGGTTTTTAAACAGAGTATTTTCATATGTAAAAATCATCTTAAAGAGCTTGCAGCTCTTTAAAATATTAAAAGCAATGAAATAAATACATGTGATGCCCATATTTAATGTTGGCAGTACAACATATATACTGGTGAAGATTCTCAGTCATCCAGGTCATTATTATTCCAAAATAGTAAAATAAAATAAAAATTTAAAAAAGCAATTTACTGGACTTTGTTTTCAAAGTAGTGCATTATAATATCCATCCATCCATCTTCTCCCGTGGTGGAAAACCCATGTATGCACAAGGAGAACATGCAAACATCATGCAGAAAGACCCCAGACCGGGAATCAAACCCACAATCTTCTTGCTGAAAGGCAACAGTGCTACCCACTGCCAGCAGTAAAACATCAGTTACTATATTGATAGATTTATTTCATCGTCATTTTTGAAATATTTTCAGTGGAATTGTTTGACGGGGGGGTGCACAGTGTTGAAGTGGGTAACACTGCTGCCTTGCAGCAAGAAGGTTCTGGGTTCGATTCCTGGGCCAGGGTCTTTCTGCAAGAACTGGCGACCTGTCCAGGGTGTACCTCGTTTCTCGCCCATTGACAGCTGGAGAAAGGCACCAGCACTCCTTACGACCCCACTCGGGATTAAGCATGTCAGAAAATGGATGGATGGATGGATGTTTTGAGATTCCTAAAGATATATTCAGGGAAATATTCCTGTTGTTAGTGTTTTATGTGATAGTTATAGTGAAACAGAACTTCCAAATGCTTTCTTTAGCCTGATTTCCTCCTCATTGCTTCAAGATATTATCAGTTATAATAATTTTCCTGTTGACAGATACCTGATTCTGAACAGTCCTTTGCAGCTCCTCCAAAGCTACCATACAGTCTCCTTGCTAGATCTCCATGTTCATCCCCAGAAATGGGCAGAGCTTTGCAAGTCGTTCACAGCTTGGGATGATATCTATAGTAAAACTTCTCGTAGACTTTCTCCCTGACCTGTCAGCTGTGTCTCCTGGTCTTCATAATGCTGTTTGTTCACTAAAGCCATCTAACAAAAACTCTAAGGCCTTCATATAACAATTATATTTATGCAGAGGTTAAATTAAACAGTGGGTCCTATTAATTATGTGGCTTATGAGGACAGTTTTTATTTTTGTTGCATCAGTGTAAAGAATGCTGAATACAAACATGTGTTTTTATTTTTCAAAATTTTCAACTCTGTGCATTTTTTTACATGCATATGCAGCAAATTAGTTTGTTGTACATAAACAGCAAACAAATGGATTTAACAAAATGACAGAGTTCCTTTAGAAATATTATAGAAGATTTTAGTGTTGGTACTATAAATTAGCATAAAAACTAGCGTTAGGGGGGAAGAAATCAAGGAATCTATTATGATATAACCTAATTAATTTAAGCTCCAGCTATGTGGTCCTTAAGGAGGAGGATCAAGAGCAGCAGCAAGTTCGACAGCAGTGATTTGTTATACCTATTGAATAAAACCTCTGTGGGCTCAGATAACCAAGGTTTGGGTGAATATCCCAGCTTGCTGACTTCAGGATGCTGTGAACTCAGAGCCTACGCTCACACTGCGCAAACGCTGAGGCTCGACGTAAGACGGCACAGCGAGGAGGGACATTTGGTTTCCAGTGGAAGGTGGTTTAGGAATGCCGGACGTAGCCTTAGGAAGACTGATTGCTGGCTGTGAGCTGCAGTGTTCCAGACCTGACTGGGCAGTAGAGGGAAAAAGGAAAGCTGAAAGGGGGCGTGAGGTGAAAGTAAAGGCAGAGGCAGGAGGAGCTGATGTATCTCTGGAGGACCGAGGTGGAGGAGCAAGCGATGAGCCCAGAGCTCTGGAAGTCTTCTCTGGTTCCTCTTCGGCCCTCTGAACCCCTTTAACTGATGTTACATCCCTGCTTTCACCTGCTCTTTCCTGATCCTCACCAAACTCAACATCCACCAGCGGAGTCCTTGTACTCTTCTCCTCCCTGAAGCTGCAGACGGTGCTCTGGGGGTCCTGGCCCAGCCCTGATGGCAGTGATCCTCCTTTGCCTATTTTACAGCTTTTCTCTTCATCCTCCTCTTCATCATCACTGGAGCACCTGTCTGTGCTGGGTGAGTGGTAGAGCCGCTGGAGCTGAGCCGAGGTGCGGCGCAGAGCTCCTCCCATGAAGCCAGATGGGGACGGAGCCACATTGAGAAGTCGATTAAAGAGAGCCATGTTGGGGTGGCGGCTGTTTGATTCCTCCAGATTCTCAGCTATGTCCTCCAATGGCTGAAAGTGCATCTCCTCCTTTGGGATCCTGTCAAGAAAATTCTGATTATCTCTGTAATAGATTGTTTAATATGTCTGAAAATCACCAGAATCCACAAGCTTCATTTAAACGAAGGTTTCATCTTTCTCTCAAACTTAAAAAAAGAGAAAAATGTCTGTGTTTTAAACAACCATGAGGGGATTCAGAAGCAGGATGTCATTGCCCCATGAGGAGACACAGAGAGACTCACGCCATGTCGAAGGTGGAGCCCTGAAAGGAGGGTTTGCGGAGGACAAAAAGCGTAGCCGCCGTGTACGGGGGGCGGGGGTTGGAGTCGTTCCAGTAACGGTCTCGCTCCATCACCGGCAGATCTCCGTACATCTCATCCACAGCCATCATGGAAACCTGCACACAAAACGTAATGCCAACTATGCACCTGTCAGCAGGAGAAATAATTGCTGTCCTTTCCTCAAATATGGCTTTTATGGCAGAGTGGCAAGAAGAAAAGCAAATATTAAAGGAAAGCCATATGCAATCATAAAACTAAAACATCACAAAAATTATCTGTAAGAAGCCCCTCTGGTCAGATGAGACTATAATCTTTGGCCAAAGTTGACATCCTTTAAATAAGTAATACTGCAGATTACATTGAGCACACCATCCACAGGCTAAAACAGGGCCGAGGCAGTATCATGCTGTGGGATGTTGCTGATGGAGAGACCTATATGCAGACTGAAAATGTGATGTTAAGAGAAACTTATTAAGAGCTATCTTACAAATAAAGGCAAATATTTTAGCCTTTGGATGTAAAACCCACCAGGAAAGGTCAGCTTAATAACAGCAACAAGAGGTGGATCTAGTATTGACTTCAGGGAGATTAAATATAGATTTATAGATGTTTAATTGTAAAACTACTTGAAAGTCATTCTACCATAAATCTGAATAAATACATTATTGTGGGAAAGTTAAAGGAGCATAGTTAAAGTCGCTAGCCAAAAAATCTTGTTTAGACAATATGAAAATCTTTAAAGAAAATTTAGTTATAGAAAACCTGAAAGTTTCTGTCGATCAACCAGTTGGTCTCAAAATCATCATCATCTTCTCCAAAAGGGTTGATCAGCTGCTCCGCAACCTGCAAAAAATATATATATATATTTTTAAATCAAGTTCTAGGCTTTCTGCTCGCATCAAAACAATGCAAACCTCTAGGGAGCCTCATAACGACCTTGAGCCACCCTGCGTAAAAGAAGAACTGCAGGAGTGTGAATGTGGGCACATAGAGGTCCAGGTCATGACCCGGGTAGCCCTGACTCGGGTCTAGGAACTGACGGCCGATCAGACACACCAGGAAGAAACTGTACACTGCCAAAGTCACCACCTGAGAGACAACAGATCCATCAGATCAGTGTTAAAGTCCAGCTTTTATATCTGATTTCTGCAATGATGCACCAGGGTTTTTTTTTTGTGTAATAATTGTGTTACAATTTATTTTTGCCATGGGTTTCGGGTTGGCAGTTAAATAGAGTATGCATGCCCTAAACGTGCTCTTATTTTTCATAAGCTGTACCTGACAGCCATGTGTCCCTCTAAGATAAAGCAGCCCAAAAATGCCATCTAAAGGACAGAAAGCTGCTGATCAGGATGCTACCAGCGCTACTGGTCCTGGCCCTGCACTTGAAGCCATTACTATGTCACTTAAGCAACACCAACAAAAGCTGTTGGAAACAATGAATCTCTTCACTTGGATTGGATCGCCACCAGAAGAAAACATCCCCCTCATATGCATAGAAAAAAGTTTATGTTTCCCCATCCGTATTTTACTGAAGCCAGGGCTAACAACTTATGAACATATTTGGCTATCATAAGGTGAAATTGTTGATGAGTACCTACTTACTAAATTGCTGTATAAGTTCAAAAGAAATAAATCATACAAATAAACAACTGATTTAAAATTATTCTTAATGTGAAAACTATAGTGAAAAGTGTGATAATGAGCTGAAATGTCATTGTTTACAAAGTAGGAGCCACCTTGAACACCCTCCGTTAATAACACTTATAATAATAAAAGTAAAATTGTGAAGAGAAACCAACTTGAATTAAAATATTTTTTTTCTTCTTTTTAACAGAGCTCCAGTCTGTGTTTGAGATAAAGTACTTTGCAAATCTATTCATACTAACTCCAAGTAATGTTAAAGAAGAAAAGATTCATGACTCTCATCCTCCTTTATAACTAAAAAAAAAAAATTACAAGCATGGATGTCCAATTATCCCCATGTTTATTTATTTTAAATAAAATAAAATGCAACAAAAACCAAAGAAGCAGTTAAGACAACTTTGGTAATTTGGGAGGAGCTGCAGAGATCCACAGCTCAGGTGGGATATTCTGTGCTCAACTTTGGCATTCGTGGAAGAGTGGGCAAAAAAAGGTTATTAAACGAAAGACACAGGGATTCTTAATCAAAATTGCCACATTCCTGTGGAGGGGCAGTAAACCTGCAGAAGAATGTGCATCAGTCAGATGAGACAAAAGCTGAACTTTTTGTTCCAGGTGCAATACCCTATATGTGCAATTCAGTCTCAACAGGTTTAGTATGCTATGGAGATGCATTTTATCAGCTGTAATAGACCTGGGGTCTGTTTCACGAAGCATTTTTTACAAACTCAGATTCAAATCTGCAAGTTTTTTGCCTGACGGCAGTACAATGAAACAGTTCTGCTTAGACTAAATTCATTGTTTAAAATGGCCCAGTCAAAGTCTAGACACAGACCCATTTAAGCATCTGAGGCAAGGCTTGAAAATTGGTGTCTTCAGATGGTCTTTAACCTACTGTATTAGCTTCAATTTCAGCTATGTTGCAAAGAAGAATGGACAAACTGAGACTTATTGAACGTCTATAACTGAAAAACGAGGTAACACACAGAGGTCTGTGAAGAAAGAAAGGCAATGAAACTAACAAAGAAGATACATTGCATGTGGTAAAACCTAACAGTTACCAAGTGAGTGATCTTACCTGAGTGTACACGAGGGGCACGCTGATCATGTCATAATGAAACAGCATGCTGCACTTCCCTCTGAAACCATTTAGCTCCTGTCGTCACACAGACAGACACCAGCTGTTAGATTACAATCTAAATCTCTGCTCTGATAAAAGCAAAAGCTCTGCAATTCAAAGCCTTTGTTGTAATGTTTCCACATGAAGTGGCTGTGCTGCACCTCTAGGAGAAGCTTGAATGTGTGATCATCTTTGATTCTGCCTTCACAGCGGGCCACAGCTGCCAGGTTGGTGAACCAGACACATGGGATCCAGTATTTGTTGTAAGGAGAATGGAGACCCTCGAACTTTTTTCTCTCTTCTCTGGACATAAATCCTGCACAAAGGAAAACTAGGGTGGTCTTTGTCTCTGTTTAAACCAATCAATTGCTTTTTACTTTACAGCATACATTAATAGCTCACTGAGAAAAGAGATGAAAGGCGATGGCGAAGAAGATTTAATAGTGGTGTTCCTAGGCTGGAAGCACTGGCTGAGGTCTAAGGCTTACATTTCCCTGGGATTTGCTTCTTACTGTATGTCCAGCAACAAAGACTTTATCCATGTAGGAAACAAGCAACTCTAACATACTGAAGCTCATCTAATCGTCTCACCGTTCAACATACTACTGGTGCTTTTCCAACACACTTCTCCACTATTATGCTGAATTCACTTACATGCTACACTGTTATGTCTTTGCAATGAAATAATGGAAATGCTGTCCTGCTGTTTTTAATTTTATAGAAAAATGTGACTCCTCTTTAATTTTTTTTTAATGCCTGTTTTATTTTTTTTAAACTGCTTGAAAAACACACACATACACATATATATATATTCTTTTTTTTTTTTTTTTTTTAGCATTTTACCGCTTTTAAAGCCAGTTATAGCCTATGAAAATGTATAAATATCAAATCATCAAACATTTAGTTTTCTTTTATTACAAATATGAAGCATAATCACATCTACAGAAAACATATTTCAGTTGAGGATTCTGATTTTTTATTTTTTATTTTTTCCTGATGGTAAGCTTTTCCAAATCTGGAACCATTTGAATAAGAAAATGTTAGGAATCCAGTTTGTGTGGGTTGTTTGTGTGTTTCCCTCTCTCCACCACCAGGTGGTGCCCTGTCCTTGTTGGCCCTCATGCACACCTGCGGCTTGTTGG
Organism: Cyprinodon variegatus; assembly: GCF_000732505.1. Taxonomy (NCBI): domain Eukaryota; kingdom Metazoa; phylum Chordata; class Actinopteri; order Cyprinodontiformes; family Cyprinodontidae; genus Cyprinodon; species Cyprinodon variegatus. The sequence continues at coordinate 25,125 of NW_015151091.1, read as the reverse complement.
ATCATCACTGAGGAGTATTTGAGCAGCGGGCTGTCACCACCTCGACGCCAGAGTGTTTGCCAGTTTTGGGTACTCTAGCCAAGCTGAGATTAGCTGAGTCTAACCTGAGCCTTTGTTTCTCTGAGTCTAATATTGTTTTTGTCTTTGCCTTTCGACAGGAAGCCCTTCTGTGTAACTGAATGCCTGGCCTTCTCCCCCTGGAAGGATTAACTGAGTTCACACTGAGCAGGGGAAAACATCCACATGAGCCGTTCAAGTCCCATCGGAAATCCAAGTGACAGTCCGCTCCATTACTCCTCTGGGTCCAACGTATGTCTACCTGTCCGCTCTCCAACGAGTTCCCTCTTCTCTGGAAAAATACCACACAGACTGGATTCAAGGATTGACAAGAGCCCCCTCAAACGTGAGTCCCTCTCCAGCACTATTCAAGTCTCTGTCAATTTTCCCATGGTCCCTGAACTGATCATTGTGATCTCTCCTTCAGACTTTCCAGTTCCGGTTCACCAGTCCACTGAGTTCCAGATCCAATTCCTGTACACATTACATCAAATAAACCTGTTAAACTGGTGGTCCCTGAGTGGTACTGTATCTCTGCATTTGGGTCCGAATCCTTAAACTGATCATGACAGAAAAAGGCTTTTCTAATTGATGCATTTCATCTGGTGCCTCTCCTTTTAGCTCTATTTGTAGCCGCTTCTTTCAGTGTTGGTTTTAAAATTACTAAACACCCCTGGTTTATAGAACAGATGTGTAGCACGATCAAATATAAATATAATGGGTTAAACCACACAGTTATACAGGTATAAACTGGTTATAGGATGACAGATTATTTTTCAACATTTTAGAAATGTAACCCAAAATAAGCTTCATATTTAAGAAGAAAGTCCAAAACAACACACAAAGATTTTTGATCCTTTGCCCATTAGTAACATCCTTTTCTAAAGTGCTCCAGTGAAATTAGTGACTTATCCTCCTAAATACCTTCTTAATTTGTCAACCCAAGAACTGTTTTTTCAATCCTTGGGATTATGTAGACCTTAGAGATTTTGTCATTAAAACAGCAGACTGCATGTTTTTCCTAAATAAAAGACATGATAATCAATTTACCTAACAAATGATTAAAACTTATAGAATATGAAGCACAGAATTCCAAACTATTTTGGATTATTGTTAAATATAGAATGGGGTGAAAAATACCCAAAGATAATAGGTGTTGGAAGTTACAACAAAGTGACATTTGCACCAGTTGGCTGACCAACACCTCTGTATTCTAGGGAGTTTTAGTATGCAATTTATATTTGATATCATTGGAATATTCAGGTCTTTTATTAACACTCAAGCAGAAGAACATTGGTGACCTAGGAAACAGGTCCCTCACAATGCTAACTAAGATGTTGCTCTGGCTTCATTGGCAGCTTTCTCTTCTCTTTAGCTGTCAAGAGACACAACAAGTGATGCTCGTCTCTCAGTTGGTGTTCTCTCTTTCACCTAAAAGGATACCTCACTGGAATCAAGAAAAAGCATCACTTTGTCCCTGTATTTCTTCTAATATATAAAATGATAAATGATTGTTTTGTTGTCTTTACGGGTCTAGTGATTACAAAAGATACAAGCACACAATCATGATGTGCATTTCTGTCTGAAACACCACTGACTAATCCCTGTGCAGACCCCACCATTCCCATCACCCCACTCTCACCAGCCTCCACCACATGGTCCATGGTGGGGAACCGTTTAAAGACGGCGGTGCTGACAGAGCGGAGGATGAGCAGGGCTGAGAGGCTGGCATAGCGCATCAAAGTTCGTCTCAGCAAGCGACCTCGCTCGTCGTTTCCCTGGAGGCCCCCGGACAGGACGCACATGAGCCTGTCGGGCAGCGGGATGCTGGTGTACTGGTTCCACCAGCGGTTCACCACTAGGGTCACGTAGAAACCTCCAAACATAAGCACAGATACAGAGGTTGTTGAACAGTTTTCTGGGCTGTATGCCCTGTAGTTGTTTCCATTAGAAGCAATTCCTGGTCTTTTGCTAGGTTTGGTAGGTGCATGTGTCTTTTAAAAAATTCGAGAAAATCCTCCACTATACCTTTAAGTACTTAAAAATGTAATTTAGACATTTCTGTCTATTTTCAGAGTAATTTTAAGGAACCTTAATAACAACAGATATTTTGAATATTATTTCTTATTTAAAAACAAACCAAAAGTAAAACAGCAGTCTTGATTTTCCTTCTTTCTCCTTTTTGGAATAGAGGTTTAAGGTTGAATCTATAACAGCAAAGAAACCACAACAACTTGGCCACATGGCAACACCTTATTAAAATTACGAAGTCATTTTAAAAGTACAAATAATATCTGCCCTGAGTTTCTTACATTCCTTTAACGTCATGCAAACAGAGTCAGTCCTAAGGGCTGCTGTCTTAGATGTTGAAATTGCATTTCCAGAAAGAAAAACAGCAGCAGTGGATTAGAAAGCTAAGAGGAGCCAAAAGTAAGGAGTAACTAGCAGCTTCCTCCAAACGTAGTAAAGTAGAAAGCACAATATTTAACTTTGAAATGTAATGGAGGGAAAGTTACAAATACCCCCTAAAAATGTACTCAAGTAAAGTAAAGATACTGGAAAAAAGTGCTTAAGCAAAATAATCAAGTAAATTTACTTTCTTACTTTCCACCACTGGAAGTTAAATACGAAGACAAGTCTTAGAGATTAATTTTTTACTCCCTACATAGATTTCATGTGCTTTTTTATGTAAAAATGTGTGTAAAAGATTTACTGTTTAATAAGAAGCCAATGTGCCTTCATTGATTGAAAACATCATGTTAATTGTACATCTTGAACAACTTATTACTTGTTGTGTTGATTAAGTCTGACATGATCAATAAGTTGTAAGACCTTGACATTCCCCACCATCAGCAATGACACAAAGCCTAGCTGCTCCCCAGAGATCCAGGTTTTGTGTCATGTTGCTAGAGCCACACATAAAGCTAACCCCGAGTCTGAACAGTGTCAAAGATTATAAAGACTTACCCAGCACAAAGGACATGGGGATGAGACTGGCATAGCGGTTGCAGTAAATTGCCAGCTTTTCAAAATACCTCCTCTGATCTTCGTAGAGGAAAAATCTGAAAGGGTGAAATAATCCAGGGAGCATTATGCAAGGCATCATGGAAATGACGATTATCTGCAGCTGCAGAACATGTTCATAAATTAATCACAGGCGTGACTGTCACGTTAATGCAAGGCTTTTAAGGATTTCTTTACTGTTCTGATTCTGCTATAGAAACAAGGATTTTACAACATACAATCTAAATGAATTACGTTTATAAGTTTGCATTTAAATGGTAAAAATAACACATTGCACTCAAATGATAATTGATTGAACATCCTTTCTCAAGGTGTAACTTGATAAAAACTATTTTGTAGCCCTACTGAAAGAGATTGCTGTTGATTGAGGGTTACATTAAAGAACTCTGTTAGGGTTCTCCAGCTTTATAATTCAATCCACTTTGTGCAATTAAACAATAATGCAAGCAAAAAACACAGAAAGTGCTGCATGACTAACAGTTAATACAGTGTTTCTAGGCTTGGACGTTCCACACTGCAAACCATTCTAAAACATGAGTAAAATGTTCCTCAAATTAGTATATTTACCCTTGATTTGAGTGGGAAAATTAGATGACCTGCCAATAGAATGAGCGTTTTTACCCTTAAAATAAGATAAATATTATGCAATTGAAATAAGAGACAGCAGTATTTTTTTTTTATTTTGAACATAAATTGTCTTATTCCATTGGCAAAGTGTCTACCTAATCTGCTTAACTCAAGAAAAAAAATAACTGTTTTCAGCTACTCAAGAGATATTATACTCTGGTCTTCCAGGTAAAAGGGCCAGCAGATGACCTTCATGCCATCTGACTTCTCTTCTCTGAGCCCCAGCAGGATGGAGAGGGCATGTGGCCATTTCATCAGTTTGTATCCCTTATCTCCACATTTCGATTATGGCCATATATTACAACCATAGCGAAGAGTTGAAACGGCCGACCAATAAATCAAAAGCTTCTCCTTTTGATTTAGCTTTCTCTACACCAGAATAAACCAGTGCAGCATCCACAACAAGTCATCTATTCAGCCTCCACTTCATTCTCTCACTAATTAATAAGTTTAATTAATAAGCCTTTAATATTTTAACTCCACTTGATACAGGAATCCTAAAAGATTGTTGTTTTATTTTTAAAAGCTTAGAGTCACAGTTTTGGCTCTTGATATCTGGAAACCTACTGTTTTAGTTTAAATGTGTCCTGCTTGTATCTTAACTGAGCTACTTAGATATTATTAGTCTATGTCTCTAAGCTTTGATTAGCTTTTACAGATTAAGGGTCAGTGGTTCAGTTTGTCTTCACCACTTCCCTTATTTTTTTTACTGTTTCGCAATGTTTAAATTTAAACATTAGTTTGCAACTTTGCTTCACTTACTATCCTGGGATTGCTTGTGTTGACATTATGTTGCAGCGATGGCATAACAGCACAACCATAGGCCCGTAAGCAGCAGCATCTGGGTGGGCCCCATATGAAGTAGCTACTTCCAGCAGCTCTTCTTTCCTTTTTCTTTTCTAGAATCTGCTTAAGTATCTTTGTTTTTTTTATATCTATCGTCGCTAACACATTGTACGTAACGGTTGTGTTTTTAATCAACGCTCTGGATTATCCATAATTTCAAGTCCTAGTGTAAAAAATAAAATACTCAAATACATTGTTATTTTAAGATCTTTATTACGGTTTGAAACGTATATGAGTGTATTTTTTTACCAACCGTCTAATGAACTATACACAGTTATTAACATAGTAATTAAAAGTACCACTGTGTGCTTTGCCCTTGGTGTGGTGTTTAAACAGCTCACCATCCTGTTGAAATCTGCCATTTGTTGGGGTATAAATAAGGTCTAGTCAGTCACACTCGTATCAGGTGGGTTTAAGAGGAATTTTTCGTACCATTTCATCTGCAAAGAAACGTCCTTGTCCACAATTGAATGGGGGCCTACCACGTGTCAGTGACGGGGCCTCTAAGCAACTGCATTGCTGGGTTTTACCATTTAGAGGGTTTCCTTTGGAATAATGCTTTTGTTTTTCTATAAAGTAACTTTTTGAGTTATCTTGTATCAAAATGTTTATTTTGCAGACTATTTCATTATGTAGATGAGTTTGTAAATTAGATCATTTTATTCTTGTTTCTGTTTCCCTTTTTTTTTCTACCTTTTTAATTGTGTCTTGCCAACTGGTTATACAAGTTCTTGGAAGCTCAGGGAGATGGTTCTCAGAGTGAAAAGTGCCAAATAAAAATCCTCAGAGGAATCTGGAATGTGGCTGATGCCGTTTTTTTTTTTTTTGTTCACCTTGCTGACCCTCAACCAAACTATGTCACAGTCTGCATGTAAAGTTCTGATCAGAGAATCACTTATGCCAGTTAATTGTTCGTTTAAAAAGAACATGAAAAATAAAGCATTGGAAGCCACAAATTCAGCATGAAAGTTGCTTTTTTGATGAGTATGTAAAGTAGTGAATGCAGCAGTTCAAGCCTCACCTGTAAGTGATGCTGATGGCTGTATACATGGCAAAGAAAGCCAGGAACTCCTTGTAAAGCACCTTGTAGATGCTGCCTTTCCAAGCCAAGAGCAATTTGGAAAAGCCACAGAAGCGAGCATTTGCTACTCTGGCCGTGTAGGTGACCGTCATTGGTAGCCAAGGCTTCCAGGTTTACAGAGTGAAAGTGCTGTGCAAAGGAAAATAGAAAGTTGTTTACTGAATCAGTTTAACCCGTTATCCTAGTTCCAATGCAGTCAGGAAAATATGGAATTTTGGTTTTAATATTTTCCAGGTCAGAAATTGTATAGAGAAAGAAAATTTGAATATGAATTTTTTCTTTAATGCCACCTTTCCCATCTCCCTTCGGTGTGCAGTTGTACATTTACTTGTCCTAACCCTTTCTCCTTTCCCCATCTTCTATCCCAGACTTTCTGTCCTTCACATACCTCCTTATTTGTGATAAATGCAAACATGTGGTTGCATTTCTCGCCTCCTTCTTGGATCCTAGTTTCCTCCGCCATTTCTTTTGTTTTTCATTGATTACATATTTTGCAGCCCTCAGGCCTTCTACTTTTGAACTTCAGTGTTTTAATGACAATGCAAAGGACTGGTAAAAAAGGGTAACTATTTCTGATAAGTCAAAACAGATACACTATACACCATTTCATACATGCATTAATCAGTCTTTCCAAAAGAGAATTTAACCTTAATAAGAGAGAAATTAAACATTTTATTCTGGACATAAATAGTGCATTAACATCAAGACCTCCTCAAACCTCACAAATAAATAAGCCCCTAGTTGGATGGGATTCTGAGGCACTAAATGCAATCCTACCTCTCAGTGGTGCTTCGTCCCGCTATCTTCAGCACATCTCAAAGCGTAATTGGCCCCACTGGAGAAGCGTCTTCTTCCCTACACCCTGCTCAACTCAACGCAAAACAAAACCCTGGTATCTCCTGGGTTCTGCCCAGTTAACCCTTGTTGGCTGCATGGTTATAATCCATGGCCGTGTCCAGTGGTCAGCGCGCCCCAGGCTAAATCCCCTCCAAAAAACAAAGGAGGAGGCGGTGGCTCGTTAGCGCGGACCCCAACTGGGAGAGTGATGCTCTGTGATGGACCACAAGCGACAGGCCGCAGCGCACAGGGCCGAGCGGGACAAGCAAGGAATTAGAAGTCAGCAGCAAGCGGACCATGCAAACATTGGTGCTCAGTAAAATGAGAATAAACTTCAAGCATGGTTATGAAGTTACAAACTTATCTGGAATGTTCCAGAAACAAACTTGCAACGATTTCAGTTATATTTGCATGTATTTTAGCATTTTCTAAATTTAAAACCATATTCAATCTCTTATGTGACAAAACACTGAGCTTAACTATGGAGAAGCAGGAAATTTACCTGAAAAGTGTGGCAATCTTACTTATTCACCCTTTAAAACAACCTCCTCATTAATCTGATATGTAATTAAAAGTTGCTTAAAACAATTGTTACCTCCCCAAAAGATGATTTATCTGGAACAAGGACACAAAAAAACGTTTCTTAGCTGAGGAAAGTTTGTTTTAATTCACAATTTGGAAAATAATTTAAATAAAACCTATAGAAAACAGATTCTTGAAGCATTCATCGACAGAGAAAAGATATGAAACCCCGTCAGAAATATTGACCTTTTAAACACCATGTTTGTTCCTGTTGGCGAAGTGTTAATCAAACCAGAGGATGGATTTCATTCACAACAGCAAAGGTTCATACAATCAACTCAAAACGTCACTGTGACACAATCAGTTTATATTGTAAATATCAGAATAATGATCCCCTTCCTCAGTGATCCCATAAAGTTTAAGCAATGTTTAAGAAGTATCTTGAGAAGCTGGAGACACTTTCAGCTTTACTAACTAAAATGTTCCACTTTGGTCTTCAACATGGATTTAAATCTTAAACTCAACTTTGAATAACCAAAAACTGAACAAACAGCAAATTAAGCATTTTTAGGCTTTAACTGAAATTAAAACAATGTTAAAGATCTAAAACCAGCATCCTGGCTTTTTCTGCAGTTATAGTGATTTAGATGAGATTAAATATGCAGAGATGAAGAAGACAGTCGTAAATTTCAGGGATATCCTCAAATACGAGGGGGGGGGACAGGAGCCAAATCAGAGACAAAAGGAGGTGCTGACATCACACCATCTGAAGCTGGAGCCGAATAAATACGGCCAGAGGATAAAAGTTTTCTGTTTAGACCGGGCTGAATGCAGTAAGACTAGAACCACTGCCACTAAGGATATGAACACATAAACTTAAAGAGTTAGACTGTTTATATGCAGCGTCTCATCTCCCAGTACAGCAGTCTGTGTGTGTTAGAGTGTGGGTAGTGATGTTCTGCCTCGATGGACACCGTGGATCATTAGGAGGCTGTTATGGTGGGAAAATAGAGTAGGCGCGTTTAGACTGTTGAAGTATTTTGTCTACAGACGGGGGGGTGGTGGGGGGTATGAGGTCCTACAAGTGGGAATTCACTTGTTTGGAGGTTTGTATGGTTCCAGAAGCTGCTTGGAGAATGTGTTGACCTTGTCAGCTCCTCGTACTTCATGAGGCAGTAGAGGTAACTTAACTATGTGGAAATCTTCGTAAAGATCCTCCATCTGTAGGAAGACGATAGGATGAATACATGAGGAACCTAAAGATTGACATGCAAAGTTCCACATACAGGCTTAGAAAAAAATAGAGAAAGAACAGCTGTACCTGGTCTAAATATTTGGACTGAATTTTGTGACGAGCTTCACACATTTTACAAGGCTTCTCTGCCTCAGGGAAAACCAGCTGGTTAACGATGATGTTATGCGTGTCGATGCGACACTTGGCTAGTTCCTGAATCAGCCGCTCCGTCTCATAGAGCGACAGGAACTCTGCGATGCACACACAGATGAAGGTGGTCTGTTCCTGGAAAACAGGGACAAGGGAGTTAGAGAAAAACAAAACACTGTTAGTGTAAAACAGAAACTTTATTCATTTGTTTAAAAAAAAAAAAGTTTGTGCACTAGGTGAAGATTATTTAACCTTTTCCAAGTAGGAAAAAAGTCTACTTAAGAAATGAAGATATACCTTTTATTGAGGTACATTCACAGGTAAAAAATGTACAATCCTATACTTGGACAAATGTACTGTTCTTTGTATTTAAAAAAAAAAATTATTCCTGAACGCATCCTTGTTGAAGAACAAAAGGACAGAATGGGAGAAAAGATTGGACAAAGTAAAAAAAGGACAGAGATATAAGCAAGGGGTATTGAAATGTTTATTTGACCTTAGCAACCTTTATAAAGGTAAACCAAGAGGATTACAGATACGAGACAACTGCCTCTGTAAAGGGCAACACAGAACAGTCAGATACTTTTAAAGAAATACACCAATTATTCCACTCTAACCACCGAGACCAGAGATCTGCTTTCAAACCTACTTTTCATCTCAAACAGCTGCTCCTTCTGGGGTCTGTTTCATGGAGCAGGTTTAAAAAATGTAAATTGATTTAGTCTAAATTCAGGAACTCTGAGTGTTCAGTTTCACCATGGCTGCTATCAGTTAGTTCAATAAATTCTAACTAGGTCCACTCAGACTTAAGCGTGTGCAAATACTATGGAAAGCCATTATCAGTGGAGTACCAATTCGACGAGTTACTGTGACAACAGGAAGTGCCTATTTCACCCCACTAGAACTACAGTTTTAATGCAGAAAATAAAATAAAAAAGGAGAATGTGTTTTAAAGACAGAAACAGCGCTAAAGCTACAAAGGGGAGGAAGATGCTGAAGGAGAAGATTGTTGCTCGAGGAACGTTTATATGATGTGGACTATGGTAGGCCGTTTTTACATTTATTAAAAGCACTCCTCTCTGTTGTTCCATTTGTAGATCACTAAAATAACATCCTTCCTAATAAAAATCACTCCTAGACAGAAACTGAATTTTAGAAAGTAAAAACAAAATTATACTAGTAAGAATTATGTTTTATATATCTAGAAATGTTTACATGTTTGAACTGGCCTTCAGCTTGACTGAATGTGTATTTATGTAATCTGAAATACATATTTTCATAGTTAAAATAATACAAATCATGACCAGTAATATAAGGAATATGGAGATCTGAAATTAATTTCAGAGGAGAATGTCATTTTGTTTGAAATGGTCATTTATAAATATTTTTTCAGATATCAGAAATACATATTAAGTAGAACTAGTACATTAAAAACAGCTTGCCGTAGCCTGTTGTGACCACGATAATATTTCGGGATTATTTCTTGAATGGTAGTAGATCAATGAATCTATTTAGGTGAAATCTTCTGGCAGCAGGCGAGGATGAAGAATAAAAATGTTCTAATACAGAGCCTGTGCATAATCTCAGGGTCCCTCATGTTGATTCAGTCTTTTACACAGTAAATACTAAATGGCTGTTTGCAGCCGCGTTTCAGATGTTATCATCCCAATAAATGGTGGTTATTAGCGGCTATCAGTCCCATAGACTGGCTTCAGACTGTGCCAGTAGGCTCATTAGGTTGTTATCACTGAGTGAATCCTAATCCTAACCCTAAAGTAATTCCTTTTCCCCAGCAGAATAGATGAATCTATTTATGTGTAACCCAAAAAATAATTTCAGAAGTTCTTCATGTACTGTAACTATAACTGATAAAAATAAAATTATCTGCATCTCACAAATATTAAACACACCAAAAACAAGTAATCTCATGCCCTGTCAACTGAGTTGTAGAATCCTCTCCCTATAAATATTTAATTCTCTGTGAAAAAAGTACCGATCGTCCTTCAATAAGATAGATCCTCAAACGGACATGCAATGTTTGTTTTTAAATTCTAATGTGTAATTGACCTAGTGATTTTTTTTGTTTATTTTTTATTTTTTTAATGCACAAAACTACGACAAAAATCTTTGTAAATCAGGAAATAAAACAGCATGATTGGCTGTAAGGAGAGCCGAGACAGCGGACACTTCGAGTTTACTGAAGAAAACCTGCTACCGACCAGGTTAGCTCTGAGGAGAAGGTTACTACAGCGACTGAAACAGAGGATGAATAAAATTTCTTTGTAAAACAGAAAAGTCAGAGTTTCCCTGTTTTCAGGTTTAGAAAACAAGTTTTCTGTAAACCTGCTTCGTGAAACTGACACCTGCACAACTGTGATGTTCTTCGACTGTTCTGTTTAAGTTTATTGGGGGAAAAATACTCCAAAATGACCTAGCACATGCACACAAAGTCACGACACGTCCAAAGTAAAGCTGTTTGGTTAACAAAGAGGTGTGGCACAACGTTGTGCGAGATGTGCATTGTTCTTGAAATAAGCGAAAACAATCTGCGCTGATCACTCCTGGTTTTACTTAGCAAACATCAAAGATGGCCAAGTTTAGGGAAAACAACCAATTATAAAAATAGCTGCATGGCAACAATATTACATGTTCAGAGTGCCACTAGTTGTGTTTCCATTACAACTGTGAGCATCCGGATTGTACATATTTTTATTTCTTATTTTTTTTTATTTCTCATTTTTAATTTGTTTTTCATTGTGTGCGATACATGTACACTTGCAACTTAATCCTATTTATCTTGATATACTGTATATACTGTATATATATTGTTTATTCTTAATGCACCATTTTTCCTCCCTGTTTGCACCTTCAGTAACTTCAATGCCAATATGTGACGAGTGAATTTCTCCGCTGCAAGATCAATAAAGCTCATCTAATCACATCTAAAATGATGTTGATATTCTGCTTTTGATAATGCAATTTTGCCACTGTGACATTTAAGTTATATGAAAAAAAAACAAGACAGCATGTGTATGAGTTTGTTCATTCGATAAAAACATGTCAGGGACGGGTGTAAATATTGTCCTCATCAATCGAAATATGTCGTCCCATCATCATCTTCCTCTGCCATTTTACAAGTCAGTAAGATCTAGCTGTAGATCACATGACGCATGTGGGGGAAAAAAAAGTGTTTCCATCGCAGTTTTGCTAAACATAAGATTTTTGATACGACCAAAAACCCACCCGATCGAAGATTAGAAAACTTTATGGAAAAGTGAGTTTTTGTAGTAACAATTTGTACAATCTGATGGAAAAACGCAAGTACTGTGACACATTTCATACTCACAGGGTCTTTGAACTGCTCACTAACGGAGCGAATGACTGGCAGCGTCTCCTCCAGTTTGGATGCCAGTTGGTCTGCATTCATGTCTCCCAGACCAAGCATGTTACACATCTAGGAATTAAAAAATTAATCCAATAAAAGGCTCCTTCACAGTTCTCTCACAGTTATCTAAACCTTGATGGTACAAACAGGTCAACAGATCCCTCCTCACCTGAGAGATGAAGGGGCTGATCTGGTTCTTAATTTTCATGAGGCGACCCAGCCCTCGTTCCACGATGGTTGGGAAGTTGAGCAGACGCAGTGTGTGGCCAGTGGGAGCAGTGTCAAACACCACCACTGAGAAGTTCATTCCTTTCACTAACCTGTCAGATGGGTAATCAGCCACTTTATGCTAACACTTCTTTAGAAAGACAGTTGTACTAAAGCTAAAACAACAAAAGAATGTGGTCAATTGCCTCACCTCATGACCTCTGCATAGCTCATGGCCTCGTCAATGCCAGGGAAAGCACTCATAGCTTCCTGCATCATTTTCTTGCCCATACTCAGCATGTTGTCCTCCTCAAAGAATTCATCAGGCAGTTCTGCCACTCCCAGGCTCGGGTCAATCTCCTGTTTAAAACAACCATACAGGACAAAGTTTACAGATTATCTGTTTTTCTTCTGCCTTGCAGTGATTCCATTTAGTTAAGGATGGGGCTTGTGAAGCTCACATGCAGAGTAAAGTGTCCTTGTGATTCCGAACTAATGCCAAAAGCCCTCCAAAAAAAACAAGATAAATAAACTCTGTGGTTTCTTCATGGCTGTATTCGTTTTCCAAACGCTGGATCAGATGAGATGCTTTTGCAAAATGATCATAGATCACAACAAAAATGAAGAAATAAGCTTGAGAGTCTTTAAATTAAACTACATAAAAACACTAGCTTCCTCCTGTGTAAGCAGGACGTTAAGTTGATTCTTTAAACATCTTAAATAACTAAACTGATGATTGTGGTTAAAGNGACTGAAACAGAGGATGAATAAAATTTCTTTGTAAAACAGAAAAGTCAGAGTTTCCCTGTTTTCAGGTTTAGAAAACAAGTTTTCTGTAAACCTGCTTCGTGAAACTGACACCTGCACAACTGTGATGTTCTTCGACTGTTCTGTTTAAGTTTATTGGGGGAAAAATACTCCAAAATGACCTAGCACATGCACACAAAGTCACGACACGTCCAAAGTAAAGCTGTTTGGTTAACAAAGAGGTGTGGCACAACGTTGTGCGAGATGTGCATTGTTCTTGAAATAAGCGAAAACAATCTGCACTGATCACTCCTGGTTTTACTTAGCAAACATCAAAGATGGCCAAGTTTAGGGAAAACAACCAATTACAAAAATAGCTGCATGGCAACAATATTACATGTTCAGAGTGCCACTAGTTGTGTTTCCATTACAACTGTGAGCATCCGGATTGTACATATTTTTATTTCTTATTTTTTTTTATTTCTCATTTTTAATTTGTTTTTCATTGTGTGCGATACATGTACACTTGCAACTTAATCCTATTTATCTTGATATACTGTATATACTGTATATATATTGTTTATTCTTAATGCACCATTTTTCCTCCCTGTTTGCACCTTCTGTAACTTCTATGCCAATATGTGACGAGTGAATTTCTCCGCTGCAAGATCAATAAAGCTCATCTAATCACATCTAAAATGATGTTGATATTCTGCTTTTGATAATGCAATTTTGCCACTGTGACATTTAAGTTATATGAAAAAAAAACAAGACAGCATGTGTATGAGTTTGTTCATTCGATAAAAACATGTCAGGGACGGGTGTAAATATTGTCCTCATCAATCGAAATATGTCGTCCCATCATCATCTTCCTCTGCCATTTTACAAGTCAGTAAGATCTAGCTGTAGATCACATGACGCATGTGGGGGAAAAAAAAGTGTTTCCATCGCAGTTTTGCTAAACATAAGATTTTTGATACGACCAAAAACCCACCCGATCGAAGATTAGAAAACTTTATGGAAAAGTGAGTTTTTGTAGTAACAATTTGTACAATCTGATGGAAAAACGCAAGTACTGTGACACATTTCATACTCACAGGGTCTTTGAACTGCTCACTAACGGAGCGAATGACTGGCAGCGTCTCCTCCAGTTTGGATGCCAGTTGGTCTGCATTCATGTCTCCCAGACCAAGCATGTTACACATCTAGGAATTAAAAAAATTATCCAATAAAAGGCTCCTTCACAGTTCTCTCACAGTTATCTAAACCTTGATTGTACAAACAGGTCAACAGATCCCTCCTCACCTGAGAGATGAAGGGGCTGATCTGGTTCTTAATTTTCATGAGGCGACCCAGCCCTCGTTCCACGATGGTTGGGAAGTTGAGCAGACGCAGTGTGTGGCCAGTGGGAGCAGTGTCAAACACCACCACTGAGAAGTTCATTCCTTTCACTAACCTGTCAGATGGGTAATCAGCCACTTTATGCTAACACTTCTTTAGAAAGACAGTTGTACTAAAGCTAAAACAACAAAAGAATGTGGTCAATTGCCTCACCTCATGACCTCTGCATAGCTCATGGCCTCGTCAATGCCAGGGAAAGCACTCATAGCTTCCTGCATCATTTTCTTGCCCATACTCAGCATGTTGTCCTCCTCAAAGAATTCATCAGGCAGTTCTGCCACTCCCAGGCTCGGGTCAATCTCCTGTTTAAAACAACCATACAGGACAAAGTTTACAGATTATCTGTTTTTCTTCTGCCTTGCAGTGATTCCATTTAGTTAAGGATGGGGCTTGTGAAGCTCACATGCAGAGTAAAGTGTCCTTGTGATTCCGAACTAATGCCAAAAGCCCTCCAAAAAAAACAAGATAAATAAACTCTGTGGTTTCTTCGTGGCTATATTCGTTTTCCAAACACTGGATCAGATGAGATGCTTTTGCAAAATGATCATAGATCACAACAAAAATGAAGAAATAAGCTTGAGAGTCTTTAAATTAAACTACATAAAAACACTAGCTTCCTCCTGTGTAAGCAGGACGTTAAGTTGATTCTTTAAACATCTTAAATAACTAAACTGATGATTGTGGTTAAAGTTCTCTGCATCATTGAGCCACTATCAGTTGAAATTCCTCAGATTGTTTTTATTTCATCAAAGAACTTAGAAAAAAAAAAAAATACAACATTGAATTAACTGTTGCACTAAAAATCTGGACCACAACCAAAGAGGCACAAATGGCTCTTTGGTCTTTCCACAATGTTCCATCATAACTCTGGCTAAAGATCATACCCACCAAATAGTTTTAGAAATTAGGTAGATATAAGGAATGCATTTAATCCATCCATTTAATTACTGCACTGAATTTCCAAGAGAAATGACACCAGAAGTATGCAAGTCGTTTGGTTTTTTTTCTTTAAGTTGGAAACTGTTTTTCTCATAATTTGCCAAAAACATCAAGATCTTACACAAGGAAATATATTTATCCCCTTTTTGCAAAAGTGTAGTTTTTTCCTCATTTTTTTAAGTCCCTTTTCTAAGTCCCTTTAGTAGATACTCAAAAACTGTTGTTGAGTTTTCATGTTTAAAAAGGTTATTACGACTAAACAAGTTTTATTAAGCCGGACTGAATGCAAATATAGCCATTTGGATTGTAAAGGTTGCAGACTCTCGCTACATATTCTACTGATCCACATCCTGACATGTTAGAGGTCTCTCGATTGAAAAACTCACCATGGCAAACAGGTTGTCATAGCCCTTGACTTTAGTAGGCACCTTTGAGAATTTCTGGTCAAAAGCATCAGAGATGTTATGGGCAGGATCTGTGGATATGATGAGGACGCTCTCCCTGACAGCAGCCAGCTGGACGGCTAAGCTACAGCTAAGGATGAAAGAAGATCTGTCAGACACTTATTCTCTACATTTTGTGAATCAAGATAAAAATCTAATACTTTTAAACTGAGCTGTCAAAATTAAACAGTATAGATCAGAGATGCATGATATACTAGAAACCTGTCATATGCAATATCCATATTGCAGAGATGTGGCTTGATCCTGAAAGTTGTTACTGTGCAATACATACTGGCTTATTGCTTAATTCAGCACAAAATTATTTTCAGGGGGCTGAACTTCTGCAAGAAAGTTGACATTTTGCATGCTGCCAAACAGAAATTTCCCTGAAGGAAGTTTTTCCATAAAACCATCTTATTGAGATGCTGTGTTTCAGTGGCTAAACAGGCTTCCCATTGAATCCCCAGCTGGTTAGACAAGCAGTGATCTGTTTACTCATTATATCTATATCTATATATTTAATATGGTTTCATGATAGCATGCAGCTCTATGGATAGTTAATAGTTCTGTTTAGCTTTTTTGGCTTTTAATTTTATGTTTTAAAAAACCTTTACAATCTGAATAAAATAATGTAGAAAAATAAACGACTTTAATTTTAGGGGAGACAGCCCAGTTTGAATGTCAAATAAAGGAAGGTGTGTTTCAGACATGCAGCTGTCATTCTTTGACATGTTTAGCTCGAAGGCTAAAGCTAACCTTGCTGCTTCTTGGATCACATGGTTGACCACTGAATTTAAAATGCTCGTAAACAAAACTTACATCTTACAATTCCCGATTAAAGAGAGGAAAAGACGCAAACGATTACCAAGGTTATGCTTAAAAGAAGGGAGACCGTTAAATTATTCCAGCTTGCTAACTTTAGCTGCTGACTGTGCTAGATGGGATTTAACAACCTGGCATTTGATAATTACCACCAACTTAATCGCAATAAAGTAGAGAGAGGATTTTTTTTAAATAAACTTAAATGTCCACATCGATAAAACTGACATACCTTAGATAAAAATAAAAAAAATACCCAAAGTCTACGTTAATCAACAGCTAGCTTCAGATAGCTTTTTCAGCTAACTCAAGTCGCTAAGAGCTTCTCCGTTGACTTACCTACATGTTGTTTTACCGACACCACCTTTCCCGCCAACGAAGATCCATTTCAGAGATTTTTGCTCGATTATATTCTTCAGAGTTGGCTCTAAAGGCTCGACATCAGGTGCGTCTTCAAACTCGTCGTCCATCGCAGAAGCCATCTTGAATGTGTACAGTCACCGTTCAGCTGGGGTGGACTGCTGCGTTCACGATCCCAGGAATTCTGAGCAGCGCTCGGAACCTTTTATTGGCTAATGTGCAAGACATACTTGAATTTAAATAAACATATTCGCTTACATAGGGAGTTCTTTTGTTTACAACGAATGCATTATGTGACGTTTTACTTATTAACAATCTACTTAAATGTAATTCTTTTCAACTTTTTATTTCATAAAAAAAATGAAATGAATTTCTTCAACTGAGTAAAAAAAAAAAAAAAAAAAGGCATCCATCATCTTTAGGTATCTTTGCAGATTCCCCCAAATTACATAATATTGAAATGTATTCAAAATTTCTTATTTAATTTTTTTAATATAATTTCCTCTAAATGTATCTATCCATACCAGGATTTGGACTTAAGAAAGAAAACAGGTGCTGTAATGAAACTCCTTGTTGTGCACAAATCTAACCAATAACTTTGAAGCCTTGGGTTGGTTCTGATTTCAAGTTTTAATTTATAAGATTACCAGTGATGTATTAAGTTGTAAAATAATATATTTCAAAATCTGACTTCTGACAGTTCCTATACATCTGCTTATATTGCATTGCCTTGGGCTTCACCAAAAACTAAAACAATAATAAAACATAGCTGCAAATGAAGAAGTCACAACAAAAAAACAACTCTACTGTAATTGACATATTCTGTATAAAAATGATCATTTTGTAAACATAATAAAAATGATGGACCAGTGCCATGT
>NW_015151091.1:0-7373 GCF_000732505.1 Cyprinodon variegatus | reverse complement strand
TATTTACTTATTTCTAGATCGTTTTTGCGATGCAAAATGGGTCCTGCTCAAACATTCTAGGAAACTGTGTTTATACAGGTTAAAATTAAAAGTAAAAAAAAAAAAAAAAAAATCAACTTTCTTTTTATCAGGGTGGTGTGTAATGACAAGCCATGGAGCCAGGCTTTATTTACAAATATATAAAAGAGCACTTCTTAAAATCAGTAAAGAATAACTACTTTAAAACTATTTTAGCTGTTTAGGAAAACATTAAATACTTTGTGACTGTTTAAAATATTTATGAGCAAAAAAAGATAGAAAGCATTGATTTTTAAAGAAATGCAGACTTTTAATACATTAGATCCCTAAAGTCAGTGACATTGGGCAGCAAAATAATTACATTTTGTCTGTCAACTAAATCCAACAGTAAAATACAAACATTTAAAAGAAATACAAGCAATGTTTGTAAAAGGAAGGAAATCCACTTCAGAAGAATAAAGAAAAGTTATTTACATGATCAGACATATGAGGTGGCCATAGGATAAGGCACTTGTCTCCATAGAGGTCTTCTGAAGGCTTCTCTCGTCTCTTCCTCAGTGCTGTCGCACTTTTCCGCTTTAAGGTCCTTGGATGCATCGCTGATCTCCAGGCAGCTCCATGAGGAGATCTTAATTTCAGCAGTGTAAATTTGCACAGACTTCATCCCTCTTGGAAAAGAGCCACTTCTCTTCTTTTCGGGCCTTTCACAATCAGTCTGTCACAGCCAACGTGGCCAGAATGCTGGGTCCAGGTCTATACAGCGGTGATTTAGTTTACACATAGCAGAGCCCTGTAGCCAACCTCTGAATGTTTCTGTAACATCAGAGGGAAGCGAGCTGAGGTCCAGGTCTGCATCTTCTTTCTGCAGCTTCTGTATATAGATTGCTTCAGCCTCCCATAACCCTGAAAAACTATGATTACATTTTTTGCCAAGGCAGCAAGTTGAGAGTCTGAGAGAGGCCAACTTTCTAATGCCGCTTCCAATGGCTGATCCACAGGCATCCAAAACGGGTCAAAGTTGGATCCTAAAAGACAGAATAGACAGAAAAGGCGAGTCCAGTCCAAATCCTCCTGGCTTTTATCAACAGACCCATTTGGAAGCTGATCTGGGATTAAAAAGTATGAGCAAAAGAAAAAGGCAGGACAGTCATAGTCAAGCTGAAGCAGTAAAATATAATGCAGCCCACATGGTCAGCATTAGGAAAGGCAGCATGACAAATGAATGTTTATCTACCAAGCCTGCCTTCATATCTGCTGGGATTCTGATACTTCAGGGAATATGAGCACCCAAAGCCAAACAAAAACAGACTAAATTTAGAGTGTTATCATAGAAAAATATTAGTGAGTACTCCTACAGTACAGGCTCTCACATTTCATTCAAATATATATTGGTAAAAAAAAACAAAACAAAAAAAAAAAAACTTCAAATCCAGCTTTTTTCCCCCCATTTTATAAGGCCACTTTTTGAAACATTTCTCCTTCTCCAAACACAGAACAGTACTTAAAAAATTATGAAGTCATTTACTGGCAAAAATCTTCTGAAATGAGATGAAGGGATCTGGTGAAATAACACCAGAGAATAATAAATGAACTTTATTGATCATTTACCTCTGCATTTAACCCATCCCCTTTGTGAGCAGTGGCCTACCATCGTGCGGCGCCCGGGGAGCAGCGTGGAGTTAAGGGTCTTGCTCAGGGACCCAGAGTGCAGGATGTGGGGATGGAACCGGGTACTTTCAACCTTCTCAGAGCACAAGCGCACTGCTCTAAACACTAGGCCAACACTCCTCAATCTGACTGTGTAACAGCTGTGTTGTCATTGGTTTGTTCATTTAATGATAATAATAATAAAAAAAAAATCTTTTAAACTGTTTTTGATTGTGCTTTCCTTTTTAGGCAATTATCGTTTTTAACTTTTTGTTTCCAGTTAGATCTGGGTGTATTTAAAGAAGATAAAAATAGTAATTACAAAAATGTCATCTAAAAGCCAAAACTCAACCTATTTAACACAAGTAAAAAAAACTATCAATAAAAAAAGAGAAATAAATCAAACTTGGAAAATAAAATAAATATACCAGACATGTTGGCCTACTTCAATATATCTCCATTCACTTGTTTCATAAGTTAACGCATCAGTTTATTTATGATTTTAACACAAAAGGAATGTTATTACAGATGATCTAGTTCTGAGATTTTATCATCTCAGTATTAAAACTGATAATATACTAAAAAGCACTGTTTTCCAGGACACACCTAATATTATGCTGGGTTGCACTAGAACAGCCAAATGGCCGGCATCCTGAACAAGTTTTTTTTTTTCTTTTTTTTCGAAGCAGAAATATTTTAAATTAAAGGCGCCACATGCTAAGAGAGGTGTTTACCATTTATTTTAGTTCCTGCTGCGTCACATCTCCAGGTGGAAGGCACATCATCATATAGATTTTATACATCATTGTTACTAATTACTACTTAACTATACAGGCTAAGGTTTTTTCTGTTCACATTAACATTATAGTAAATTTTTAAATAGAGTTACATAAAATGGTATGTATGTACATAAAGACAGGAAATAAAGCATTTTTTGTATAAAATGATTTGACCATGAAGCAGTTCATTTTTTTTTTTGCACGTGTTAGATCTTCTTTAAAGAGAAAAGAGCTGGTCATGTGTGGCATCCTGCTTCTTGGTGGGCTGAGGTCTAGGCGTGGCCGATGGCACGGTGCGAATTGAAAGGTTGCTTTGGTCCGCCACCTTCGCCCGATCGTCCAGAAACTTGTCAAACTCTAAAAACACAGAGACGTCATGAACTCATCTTCTAGCATAACTGATTAAATGTTGAGAACGGTTCTTATTTACTATATTAGAAAACCAAGAAGAGGAAAACAAACCTTCACTGGAGACTCCTTCACAAACCGAGGATTGACCTTCCTGCTTTATTAAAACACAAGAAAATAAATAACGCGCTCTACTGTAATTATCTGCTAACATTACATATGATCTATACAAGCTTTGGATTACCAGATCAGAAGATAACCATTTGTCAGTGTCGTTCTGCGGAGCATTTTTCTCCGGCACCATCTGAGGGAAAAGGAAAATAAAAACAAAACAGAATGAAAACTCCTGCAAAAACTCCTTTAAACATAACTGCTGTGGTGTACGCACCCCTCCTGTGACCTGCAGCCTCGAGTCCAGAGCTTCAGCAAGTCCTTCTACAGTTTCTGGATCTTCATATCTGACGCTAGACGCAAATACATACAAATACTTCATTGTAAAAAAGCAGAAACCAGCAGTGCTTTAGTAGACGTGAAGCTTACAGTGAAAATCATTACAAGCAAAGAAAAAGTGAATGCATGCAGATCTGTGAAAAGGATTAAGGATGCATAAATGGTGCTCTATGATTAATTATTAGCTCTAATAATAATATTATATTATTTAAAAGTATTTTCATAGATATCATCAGTGCTGTGCATCAAATCAATTTACGAAAAGTGCTAGATGATAAATGATGTTTACCTTTTCCTCTGCTCAGCCAAAGAGCTGCCTCTGGTCTGAGCAAACATGTCAAACTCCTCCTCTTCTTCTGCAAAGGATCATTTTAGAAATTAAAACAAATCCAAGCCAGCTTAGGTTCAAAAAGCACAGAGGGAATATTTCCCTCAAACTGCTTCCCATGCTTAGGATTAATCACTATGACGTTTGTTTGCATGTAGTCTATTCAAAACACACTCATGTGATTCAGCCTCAACATCCCATTTCCCTCCACAGATAAAACGCTAAAAAAAAAAAAACAAAAAAAACACAAGAGACTTGATAGATTGTTTTGAAACCAAGGTCATGGGGAGTTTGCTCACTGTGATTGGCTGATAGCTGGTGATTGGTCTGGGCGCTGGCGGCTGGTTGGATGCTTGCTGTGATGGTAGCGGCCTGTTTGTTGTTCAGAGTTTCAGGGATGGTGTCAACCAAATTTGGGCTCCTTACAGAGATCTGGAAGTAAGTTGTGTCGTGATTAATCACTTTAACCGAGAGGGGAAAAAAACACCATTAAAGCTGCTTTCAGTCCCAAACACATTAGACAGATTATAATTATTTTTACCTGTTTAGGATCTGAACTTTGAGTCTTGTTCAGCCGTTCAAACCTAACAAAAATGTACAGTAGACGGTTATGTGTTGTATTTTACAACTAATGCTCAATCAACCAACCAGATCCGCTGCAGCCCACCTCTCATAGCGAATGAAGACATTGTTGAGGTCGTCGTTTACCACCAGTAACTCCTCCATAAACCTTTCATCCACCAGCTGTGGGATCAGCTCAACCACACGACTCTGCATCTTCTTACACACAGAGAACAGCTGCTGCTTGAGCAGAGCAGCAGGGAGAAAGAGTCACTTCCAATTTGAACGGAGCACTGAGTAAACAAACACTTTCCAGCAAGTATGGTCCAGGAGCTATTTAAGAAGCAAATGATTTAATTTACCATCGACATTTCTGGATTTTCAGTGGTACACTTCAGATCTTGAAATAAAGGACACATGTCCGACGCGTTTTAAAATACTTTGAGGACAGTGAAAGACTAAAGGAATGGATTTACAGCTTAACCAACCACCTGTTTTTTTTTTCTTGAGAAAGCTTGGTTCAAGTTAGACTGAATAAAAACAGATCAGCCGGGGCGATTCTACAAACACACAAGTCCTTCCATGTCAGACTGGTTTAGACAACAAAAACCTCCAATAAGAACTTAGTGGTCAATTTTTGATCCATGAGTTTTTATTTATTTTCTTATAAGTTTTACTTGATGACAAAGATTTAAGTCAATTGTTAATTTTCTTTAAGAGCTGTAATATTAGAATATATGAGAAACAAATGAAAAAAAAAAAAAGATCTTGAACCCTTTATAGGGAACTCAGTTAAACACTTAGGAATTAAAATTTTAATTCAAGAGTTTTATTAGGGGGCAGAACAACACCTTTTAACATAAAATTAATATAAATATATATTATGGCAAAAATTAAGGTCAATGTAGTTACAAAAAATTGTCACTTATTCTCATATGGAAAAGAAGAAAAACAAGGAGTGTGAAAAAGAAACAGAAATAAATAATTTTTATGTTACATTACCATGAGAACATTAATGCTAATTCCGAAACTTCGATTTTTTTTTTTTTTTACTTTTTAAATGATCTTTTTAATTAAGTTACTTAGCTTACTGATTTTTAACTCAACTTTTTTTAAACTTGATTTACAGTGGGCAACATATCACACCCAGTAGGCAACATTAGATCGCTGGTCATATTCTATAAAGCAGTGACACTCAGCTTTAAGACAGAGGTTGACCTTGTAAACCATCTAGATCATATTTAACCTCAAGATTTTGCCTTGTTTGCTGCAAAGTAGTGTTTATGATGACAATAAATGAGTCAAGAGTCAATATCTACATATTCTCCAATAGATACAAGGTGTTGCTCTTTTAAACCAAAAGTAAGAAGATTACAATGCAATAAGCACAGAGCGAATTGATAAAATAATGAAAGTGAAAAATGGCCAGTTGGAAAGTAAAAGTCTGTTGGATAATAGGTCATATATCAGGTTTTATTTCTCATTTTTATTTGTTATTTTTGGAAGAACATAAAACTAAACTAAAAGAGACCAACGTCCACAGGGGGGAAAAGGAAGTTAATGCAGTGCAAACAGTGAATAAAAAGATAGTGTGGTAATGTTGTTTTATTGGTAAGAGCTATGGCGAAGGCTCTAGAAATGAGAAGGAAAGGTTTCTCAGCAGAGTTTAGACTGGGATTTTAATGATCACTGTTTTATGATGTTTTTATATCCACACATAAATAAATATAATTACAATTGTTCTGAACTGGCCTCCATATTAAGAAGAAGCTAATAGACAGTGACCCCCCCCCCTACATACACACACACCCACCTGTAGCAGGTCTGCATCATCTGCTGAGCTCTGTCCCGGTATCATTTCGTTTAACATCTGGGACATCACCGCATGGTTTCCTTTAACCAGGGCCAGCTCGCTGCGCAGTTTCTGCTCCTGAAACAAGACAACATTAAACGGTTGAATTAAAACATGTCACTAAATTAGGTTCGTTTGAAGTTTTGGATGTTCCTGGATTTTTAGCGGTGGTCTAAGAAAAATCTGATACTCCATATATTAGTGGTATAAATATGAAGTATTTACTGCTACTGGGCTATAATGCCCAAAATATGTGAAGTTCATTTACAAAATCCTCATAATACAAAAAAAAAAGCATATCAATTAAAATTAAAATGAGAAATGAATAGGATAAGGTTTGAATGAATGGCACAGCTTTTGTTGGTTGATCTGATGTTGTTTGATCAGGAAACATTAAAAGCTGCTGATGGCCTACCAACAGACATCACCTCTAGATTCATTAAAGCAGTGTCTGCAGGGATCTTCTGAGGCTACAAAGCACTTTGAATATGAGTCCATGTAATAACCACATGTCACCACATGGGGCAGTGTAGCAAAGGGCTACATCAGTTCTCAGAAACTAGAGATTTTAGGGACTACTATGTGGCATGAATTATTATTTTAAAATTAAACTGAAAATAAAAAATTCAACAAATTATTTAGGGGTACAAATAACATAAACAAATAAAAAAATAGGTTGCATGCATTAGGTTTTATCTAACATCTTGGGTTTTTGTTTGGGGTTTTTTAAGCTGGACCTTCAGTCTTAAATAAAGTTTCTATGAACTCAAGTTACAGGAGTTTTTTTTTTTTTCAGGTAGACCTTCCAGTGTAAAAATTGTCATTTTGACAATAAGAACAACTCTAACCTGCACAGTTACTTGTTAACAGTATAAAGAGTAAACCAAAGAGGTTATATTTTAGGAAAATGTGTGTGTTAGTCTGTCCCTCATGGCAAAAACAAGCCATTAAATGTGGGTGATCATCCAGATCATAATCTGGATACAGGATTTTTTTCAGAGATTCTCCAATATTGTGAGATAGGGATATTTGGGAAAACAAGCAGTCCACTAAACCAGAAGATGGATGCAGTGACTATTCACAGCCTCAGTATCGGACTCAGAAAGTCTGGAGGTATTTTACTGATGACAAAAACATGAGAAAAGGGAACGCTGGTGGTTTGTTAGCAGGATCAATTTAAAACTTATGAACACATTTTTTGGACATTTTTTTAAGCAGAGGTTTGCTTCATGCCAAAGAACAATTCATTAGAAATTAAGGAATGATCCAGATCATGTGTGTGTTTTAGATATAGAGGTAAGTCACAATTTGGGGGGATAGTTTCCTGCATGGCAGAGGTCTGCACTCTGCCAGTGATCTTCTAGTTCAATACACTTCCAGGGGGTTTTAC
>NW_015151090.1:498727-504048 GCF_000732505.1 Cyprinodon variegatus | reverse complement strand
TATGATAAAATAGCATAACCCCAATAAAAATATGTTGGTTACTGTTCCATGGTAAAGTTAGTTTAGTAAACACAGGTGCTGCTAAACTTCAAGCTAGCACTAGTGGCTAATGATGATCTTTTGTAGCCTACACTGACTGCATCCTCTCTGACAGGATTTCTAATGGTTCATCATTATGTCATTGGCATCCTTTTTTACAAAATAAGTGCACAGTAGTCCAACGTTACCCTACAGTACTGTACATACAGGGCCCATAAAGGACCTATAAGTCAAAAGAAACATATTTTGCTGTTAGAAGGGGCCAGGTGGGCTGCAAAGTGTGTTTATATAACTGATTTTATGTTTTGGATTAGAAGTATAAAAAGTTGAAGAGAGTTTGGCTACAATGTTTATGCAGTTTGGAATAATTTACTACAGTAGGTTTAATCAAAATGAAGTAATACCTGCAGCAGTTGGAGAATGTGGCTCTAGGAAGCGTATCTTTTCCTGCTCTGAGGCAACAACGGCTTACTTTTTTGGAGCTCAAATGAAGTGGGGGGAGGAGGAAATGTTACAAAATACATCATTGGCAATGAGTTGTTTTTGCTTAAATTAGAACGGAATACAAAATCCATTTACTGTCCCACAATTGGGAAATTCTGCTTGGATTTGAAATAAAAACATTTTATTATATTTCTCTGATTTGGTTTTGACTGGTCTGAAAATAAAATCCTGAGTCCCAGACAAAGCCAAGATCATCAAAAAGTTCTCCCAAGACTATTTTTGAGTATTATATTACTGAAGGAGGACTCTTACAATGGATGTAAGCACTTTATTGGACCATCTTTACTGGCTGCAATTATATAAAAAACGTTTATAATAGAATCTGAAACATATCCTGTGTTTTTAAAAGGATTTGCGTGGTACATTGTTTTCATTTGTTTAATCACAAGTCAGACATATCACCTGCTGCAATAGGGGTTTCACTGGAAATATATTTTTTTTTTGTGGAAAAATTCTTATTTTTGTAGAGTATGCCAAGTGTTGCGTTCAGAAATTACTATGAATCTTTACTTGACTTATTACAGTTATGTTGTTTCAGTTAAAATTACTTTCTAAACCTTTCAGGACTTTTTAAAAATGATTTGTGCTTCAGAATTTCAATTACATTTTTATGTTAATTGTGAAGATACTGTACAATACTGTCTCACTTAAAGACCATGATTGAAAGCGACCGTTCTTTTCCCTTAAATGTCTACGAAAATCAAATGGCAAGGTGCAACATGGAACATCTATAATAGACATTCCAGACAAGCAACACATTTTTTAAATGTTCAGAGGAAGTCTAAAACAAAAGGTAGTAGCATGTAGTCTTAGCTATTTTTTTTCCAAATTAAGATAACTAAAAATGTTGATGCATTGATAAATTACCAGCTTAGCTATTTGTATTTCAATTACCTCATTTATTATTTTGGTCATCAATAATCTCCTCCGATTATTAAAATGAATTTACAGTTTGCATCTGGGAAAATCCAACAAATCATTAACCTTCTGTATCAAATGTTTGATTTGAGTCACTTGGCTTGGTTATTTAAAAATGTTATGCTTTGCATTATAGCAGACATAAGTTATGCTTCATATCTGCTGTTGCTCCCCTCTTGGTCTCAATGAGGACTTCCTGTAAGTTATTGTATAAACAGAATTTTACTATCTAATTGGATGTGAATAGACTTCCAGCTTCCAGTACCAGCTACTTTACTTGGATATGTGTTGTTTGTACCTGGTTGAACTATTTTTACAGAACTGCCTTAATTTATCATGACATATATGCATGTATATATATGAATATACATATGACATATAGTTTCCAAAATCAATAATTATTTTGCCTGAGGAAATCACACATTTTTCTCCATATCAGTCTTCTCCTGTTTTTTCACATCCCATAAATGTTCTTTTGGCTTGAAATATACTAGTTAGAATGGAGACTTGGCAGTTGTTTTAAATCGTTTTTGTCTTTTCGGTTCTAAATAGTCTGGATTACGAAGTCAGAATTCTTTCCTGAAGCCACACATATAAAAAATACTCATACAAGTGGTTTTATTTAGGGCACCCTTACAAAGAGTACTTTCAACATGCATTTTGATGTTTTCATAAGTATAGATTAAATACCATGAAGCCCCCAATATTTCATAACCAGTTCCTGCTCCTTCTCTGCACTCTCTTGCTTTTTTTGCTCCTGTATTCTTTCTCGCTCTCTCTGTGTGCTCAAGTAAACATTTGTCTTTTTAAGGGTGGAACCAACCTGAGAAAGTGGATGGCCTATGATTAGCTGCTTTTCAGGAAAACCACTAGCTGGAGAGAAGCTACAGGTGCATAAAAACATTGTGCATGAACTCATGGTGGTGATTCATTGGGGGATTTATGATATTGAATCTCCACACACAGAACCTTTTAAAAATTGTGTTGAGAGTAGTTTGCATGCGTGTGTTTGAAATAAAACTCATATCTGTATTAATTACACTTGTGCACTTTTGGCAGAATTCTGACTTCATACTGCAAGCTATCAAAAACGTGGACAGAATAAAATCATCTGCGAGCATATAAGTACATTAAAACAATTAGCTGAATTCAGCAAGAACAGTACTAGTCATGTGTCCTAACCTGAGCTTTATGGGAAAGAGTACAGTTAGTGAAATAATAGTAAGTAGATCATATTTTTCAACATCGTCTCTTGTAGGGATATAAACTGTGACATTTCAACAAGTCAAGGCATTTTAAAAGCACTTAACCGTTGTGCCACCTGTAACTGTGTGCTGCTCATAGTTCAAAAGTCACCAATCTATTAAAGCGTAGGACGCACTGGATTCATTATAAACGAAATGGTCTGTTCAAAGAGAAGAGTGTCATATTAAAAAGAGGCCTCAATATTACATGCTGTCATGTCTCTCAAGTTCTTTGACTTCAACAAAAAAAGCCTGTCTTGTGTGCAGCTCTGCTACGCTAATATGAGGTTGTGACACTTCCATTTTCAATGTATGTTACTGGGGCTTGACAGCACATCAAGAAGCACTTTGTTTGAAGCTGGAAGCTAAGTGATACATGGTTTTCAAAAGTGAGTTGTTGAGGGTTATATTCAGTAAATCATAATATGTTTAGATGAGGGAGTTACTTTTTCTTAAACGCAGATTTTTTACTTTATCGGTCCAATAATCTATTCATATTTTAAATGGCATTTTTTTCATTAGTTATAAGCTGAAAATCATTAATATCAAGAATGAAGGCTTGTGGACTAAATGGTAAAAATAACAATGATTTTTTTTCAAACTATTCAAATTTAACAAATCTAAGTATTTCTCCATGATTCACTTTGATACCCATAAAAAAGACGCAGCCTTATTAATAAATAGAGCACTTATATACACATAATTAAATCAAACTATGCTAAAAGTTTTTTTTTCCACAGAGATTCTTAGTATTTATTGTTGCTTTATTGTTAAATGAAGTTAATAATTTATCAAAAGGAGATAGGCATGTTTATAGATGTAAAACAAAATTATTAATGCTATGTTTGTTTGTTTTTGAAAATTTGGTTGTCAAAATAAAAACTTACGGACAAAAAACTCTATTGGCAAAAAGATCACATTCCTTATTAAAATGATCTTTCAAATCCAGTAAATGTGCCAATCAGTGAATTTGAATTACTGGTATGTTCCGGGTGGTCGTTTTTATTTTAAATTAAGATAGAAAATAGGTCATTGTTAGTACTATGAGCAGCCTTAGTGCTGAAGGAAGTCCTGCTGTCTGAAAGGTGGTGGACAGAAGCAGTGAAGAGTCAGAACAGGAACCTTCAGGTACAATTTCAGAGCAGAAAGGTTTAACTTATTATCATTCATATTTGCTTCACCAAACTCATATGTGGATGACATTTTGTTGCAATGACCCCAGGGAAAGATTTCAGAGGAAAAAAACCACAGGTCATGACAACTCTAAAACTCTAAGTTATGTAACTATGCAACTTAGCAAATTGGCAACAAAAGCTTGCCCTAAGTACCTACAAAAAAAAATAGAAAGGAACAAAATGCAATTATATAATGATAACGGATATACTGCATATTGTAAATTTTGTTGAAATTGTATATAATGTAAATAAAGACAGACATGGGAGGTAAACCATGGAACAGAACAGGTATTTAATCTTGTCCTGGGGGCGTGAAAGATAATGAAATGTGTGTGAGGTGAAGCCCAGAGTTTAATTTGAGTTTTAAAAAATCTCATGGTGAAAGCATGATTTTCTGGCCTCCGGTTGGGCACCGTATTTTAGTAAAATTTATAATCAGCAGAGGTAGTGTCTCATAAGTAAAATAAATTACTTACTCATAAGTAAATACTTCATTTGCGATAATTTGTATACAATTAACTTTACAAATATAGCTTCTTTAGAATGCTAATTCAATTTGGATAATTGGTTTGCGTTAATCAGGTTGTGGTGGCCTAAGTGTTTGAAAAAATTCTCGGCCTGAATTTGATTTTCTAGTCTGCAAATTTGGGATTGTTTTTATGTCAGCTATGAGGGGAACAAAGATAAGCAAAATATTAGTTTATGGATGTTCAAAGCAAAGGGCTCAAAGAAGAAAATTAGAAACCACAGCATCAGGAAACACCAGAACCAGTATCTACAGTGAATAAACATAACTAGATTGAAAGACTGCAACTTTAAGCATCAAATAAAAAGTGAGCACAGGTGTATAAATAATTTCGGATTAACTTTTAGACATCCTGCTTTAAGGAAAGAGTATGTGAAGAGCTGTTTGGCCTGTATGCCACTGGTTTGCCCTGTGGTCATCCCAGGATGGATGGATGGATGGATGGATGGATGGATGGATGGATGGATGGATGGATGGATGGATGGATGGATGGATGGATGGATGGATGGATCCAGACTCCTTTATTGTTAGAAAGAAAATAATCTTGTTGCTTCATGTTTCGGTCGACAGCAGACAGTATTTCCAGCTTCCCAGCAGGTCAGACTGGTTCCAAATGGGTTTTTGTTCAGGTTATTGAACCTCTGCCTGCGACCACCCCAGTGAAACCTGCAGAGGTCAGAGGTCAGAGTGGTCCAGGAATCCCTGACCAAATGTTTGTGTTTTTCTTGGAATGGTTCAAAGCAAACAGAGGCGGGTCAGCAGGCGATTGTTCCAGGAAACCAGAGGGCCGGTCCAAAAGCAAACAGAACAAGAACCCAAACAGCTTTGTGGTCCAAGACGCAATAAAACTGAACAGATCCAGATCTAAAGCTGGAAACCTTGGTCTGCAGAACTCAGATATAACCAGCTGTCAGA
>NW_015151090.1:493947-497614 GCF_000732505.1 Cyprinodon variegatus | reverse complement strand
ACGTCTCACACCTAATGAAATAAACACTTTTTCAATTTTGCTTTGCATTTTTTTTTTTTTTTTTTTTGCTAATCCAGTTTCAGTTTCCCAAAGCATGGTCTTTATTCTGTACGATAATTGTCAAAAGTTCATTATTGAAACAAATAGGTAGGATCATTGCGGCGACTCTGATAACAAGGTTCTTTTCCTCAGCCCTGTAATGAATGAAATAATCAGCTCAGTGAGCCTGCTGTCGCATGAACGTCAGCACTAAACTATTTCTCATCCACGCTCCTTTTCCTTCAGTGAGCTCATTACTCTGCAGCTGAAAGCTCCTCATCACTGCTATATAACATTCATTATTACATTTTTTTTTTGGTTTATTTCTTTTTTTTTGTCCTATTTATTTTGTTTTCTCTGAAGTGGCCACCACACTATTTATGAGCCTTCTCCTATGTAACTTCCAGTCCAAAAGAATTTTTCAGGTTTCTTCAGATAAAGTTTTCTTTCTTGGATCTCAGAGATTCATGCCCCCCTCCAACAAACTGCCACTCTGGGTCCCTGAGCAAGACCCTTAACCCCTACACGGTTCCCAGGGCACCACAAAATGGCAGCCTGCTGCTCCCCAAAGGGATGGGTTAAATTCAGAGAGTGAATTTCATTGCTTTGTACTTGTGACAGTGTTTAATTCGATTTAGTTATAGTGTATGCAGATATTTTATATCTAGTTATTTTATATAAATTTCTCTTTTGTAAATCTAAATCCCGCTTGGTTGTTTTCAGAGGCTAAAGCAAACAGTCTATATACTATTGCATCTGAAAGAAATGTGACCTTTGCCCAACTGTTTTTTTCTGAGCAAACCTTTTGAAACACCATGAAAAACCTTTTTTTTTTTTAAACAGGAGAGCTGCATGAGATTATATTTATCAACATCTTTACTATACTATAGAAAACTTGGACCTAATTGGTTAAGGTAAATCCCTTGTACAACAGTTTTTGTGAGCAGATATCCCCATACAACTGTCATTTTGACACGCTTTAGCGTAATGTGCCAATTTTATTTGAACCTCATTGAAATAATTCTGGTCACATAGAAAAGCTGATATTTATGGTCCTTCACACAAAGCCTTTGATCCTGATATTTACCCTGTTTATTATCATATCTGTCTAAGACTGTTCATTAAGGGAACACTGAGTAAAGCAACTAAGGATATCAATGGTAGAAACTCTATTATGCATGTTAATTGTGGAACCTGACAATATTGGAAAAAGAATATTATTATTTTTTGTTAAGAAATTATAAGGTACATATGATTTCCTCTAACGCCAAAATTAATTACTCACTGGTAAAGAGAAATGTAGGCTGAACTACGATCTGACTTTTGTTTATTATTCATTCAGCCTTAAAGGCCATCTCTCTAGTTGGAAATAAAGACAAAATTCAACTACTAAGGAGCTCTTGATTTACAAATATATTTTATACTCTGCAGATTTGTCATAATTGAATTACAGTATCAATGATAAGGTGTATGTTTCTTCTGGCCTGTACTTGTACCAGGACACCCTCAATGACTGATTTCCTGGTTGTATCTTCCAACCTTTTTCTGTCTTGGAAACCACAGTAAGTCAAAGAGAGGGTTGGAGTTGTCCCACGATGACCATCTCGTGATGAGTTGGAAATAATTGAGAAGTGAGGTTAGTGAAGGTCTGCAGGAAACGCTTGACAGAGTCCTCAATGAGGGGCGCATTCAACTCCAAGCCCTGTCCTAGAGTCAGAGTTCAGATATGGAAGATTTCTCTGCAAGTGCTGAATATTTCCACTTGCATATCCTTTAGTCATCAATTGGTGCAGTAATTGAAATATTATCTGTATATTAATGAAAAAGTTTTGCGTGTACAGTACTGTCTGCTGAATTGCAAATGCAAATTCACTTTTCACCTGATCTACATAAACACAATTGTTCTTTTTTTTTGTAAGATTAAGCCTTCTTAAGATCAGGCCCAAGATCTTTTTATCCTATACTCATTTAAAGTGCTCTATCTCTATCTATTCTGCTTTATATTGACCCAAAAAGCCTTAATAAAATCAGTTGTGTCAAAAATATAAGTGTAATGGAGTCAGATATTCAGAGACAGTTATGTTAGCAACATATTGTGCTTTTTACAATCTATTGTAATGTTACTGGACAGAAAGAGCAATGATAGTGCAAAGCTCCAGATGGCAAAAGACACCTTGCGTTGAACAAATCTTGGGTGTCTCACTCAACAAAGTAAGGTGCTATCAAGTCAGAGTGGAGAAGATAACAGTGATTCAATAATCCTGTTCCATTTTGACCAAAACATGTCACAGACATTTCATTAAGACATCAGGAAATCGCGTCAGCTTGTGAAAAAAGGGTGTCTTATGTCACCTTTAAAGGTTTTTGTGCTGATGCACCCTCTTAGATTTCTCTTTCCTCCGGTCACCTTTTTTTTTCATTTCAGGTAAAAGAATCCATCTTTTAGTGCAGATAACCCTGTCAGACTTAGCACTGTTATTTGTCGGTGATGCACACCTATGCTGGGGGTTATATTTGTCTGCAAGGCAGCGAGCCTGTGATCCATGTCAAGGCAGACACTGTAAAGCATTTTCCCCCAAAACATTGTAACTACTCAACTGTACTTTCATATTGTTGACTTTAGAGTGTAGTTTTTTGTTGTTCAAGAATATCAATAAAAAGGAGATATAACTATGGCTTTGAGGGCTGCCCTCACTACTTTCAGTTTACGTATTAGATTATCTTATTAATTATTCTCTGAACTGCCTTGCAAAAAAGAATACAGTCGTGTTGTAATTCTAAATACCCTTTCATTAAAGACAGTGAAATATTCGTCAAATAAATTGAAACTGAGGTAATTAATCATAAAAAATTATTAAAAAAATGGAAACAATGACACTGATGTAATCAGAGTATAACATCAAGCTAATTAAACTTCTGGGATATTGATTTGGTCAGGTAAGTAACAGATAGGTTTGTTAATCAGTTTCAGCTGCTATGGAGCAAATGAAATTAACAACAGGTGCACTAGAAGGACAGCAACAAGACGACCGTCAAAACAGGAATGGTTTTACAGGTGGAGGCCACTGACAATTTTTCCCCTTCTCATCTTTTCTGACTCTTTTTCACTGGTTTTGCATTTGGCTAGGGTCACTGTCACTACTGTTAGCATGAGGCACTACCTGGACCCCTACAGAGGCAGTCCAACTCCTCCAGGATGGCACATCAATACGTGCCATTGCAAGGTTTGCTGTGTCTCCCAGCACAAGAGCATGGAGGAGATTCCAGGAGACAGGCAGTTACTCCAGTAGAGCTGGACAGGGCCCGTAGAAGGTCTACAACCCATCAGCAGGACCGGTCTATGCTCCTTTGTGTGAGGAGGAGCAGGAGGACACTGCCAGAGCCCTACAAAATTACCCACAGCAGGCCATTGGTTTGAATGTTTCTTACCAAACAATCAGAAACAGACTTCACGAGGGTGGCCTGAGGGCCTGACGTCTTCTAGTGGGCCCTGTGCTCACTGCCCAGTGTATGTCTCCAACTAATCCAGAATAAGAATTCAAATAAACAATTGGACAATAACTACAACTTAACAGTAATGATTTAATTTACTATATAATAACAGTAACAGTGATGATTTTGGTCACTG
>NW_015151090.1:490560-492952 GCF_000732505.1 Cyprinodon variegatus | reverse complement strand
CTCGCTCGTTACGTTCGCCATCGTCCCTCTAATTGTCTGCACCTGCGCATTGGATGCAGAAGCCTGTTAAAGGGCAGTATTTTCAGCACCCCAAGACCATAAAATTCTGACGCTGATTGGCCATTAAATTATTAAATTGACCTAGCAATAGTACATGATTGGCAGATTCTCTGCACATGTGGGGCAGTCTGATCAGCGCCCCAAGACAGAGACGGTAGGAGTCTGTCTGTGGAATCCACAAATGAATGACAGTAGGTTGGGAAATGTAGTTTATAAAATTTGTTTTGCTTATAGGTACACACTCTAGAGAGTAAAACTGACATGAGTTAATTTGTAAAAATATATTTTATGTTTCTCTCTTCTTATCAGGGAGGGCGGTGCAAACATGACTGGGGAGAGAAAAAAAAGGAAGACAGCGAGAGAGAGATAGAGGGGGGGGGGGTGACATATAAAAGAAACATAACAGAATCCAGCAACCACCTGCTATCAAACTGCTCCTGAAGCATCTATAGGGAAACCTGAAGGCGACCATCGCGGTTACCTGTGGAGATACAAAACTTGCGGCCAACAGAACAAAGACAGCAAAAAACATCTGCAGCAGAACATTGATCAAATTTGACAGCATTAATGCACAAATCACACACACACGCTCACACACGCACTCATTCACTCGCATAGATAGTATATTGTGGGCTCTAAAATGTGTGACCATGCATGAGCATGTGACGTTGGTTTTACATGAACTGAGCTTAGCGCCCCCAACCCCCAGCAGGTAGCCCACCCAACACCCGACAGAGTCTGGCAAACCCGGAACGAGGGCCAGCTGGGGTGGGCTAGTATTTTTGAGTTCTGCAGTCTCAAACAATTGTTTTGTCCACCAGGAACTGGTGTTTGGCACCTCTGGTATTTAAACCATTTCCCTTTTGAGCTGTGCTCATGTATTGATCCATGTGCTGGCTTATCTTAGCCTATATGATCCCAGAAATCACATTCCACGTTGTGAAGTGGCAGGTTATAGGCCGATAGTTGGATGGGACTGTACCCTTCCTTCAGGATCATGATTGTGCAACCTTCGGTTAGCTATTCAGGTTGGTTCCCATCTCTCAGTAGCTCTTTGATTTGTGCTGCCAAGTGTTCATGGAGTGTCGTGAGTTTCTTGAGCCAGTAGGCGTGTATCATATCGGGGCCTGGTGCTTACCAGTTCTTCATACCTGAGACTCCTCCTTGGCTGTCTACCACTGTGATGATGACTGAATTATTGTCAGGGAGTTGCTGAGGTTGTCTCTCAGAGCCACAAAATTTCAAGCCGTGGTGGGGCTCTTCTACTATTACTACCCTGTAATTACATTTTCACTGGTTGAGTTGCGAACAGCCGGTTAACCCGTCTGGCTTTGCTGGCGTTGTACCTCTTTAGGTGGCAGGCCAAGGCTTGAAGCCTTTTTTTGGCAGTTTCTAGTGCTTCAGGTATGGGCATCTGGCTGTACCTCTTGGGTACTTGCTTTTTTATTGCACCTTTTAGGGACTCCGTTAATTGACTCGCTTCTCTCTGTGTTGCCTTGATATTAGCCTCCAGACTTCTTTTCCATGGTGGGTATATCATTACATGGTTGCTCTTATAGTCAAGCATCTCTAGGATCACTGCTGCTGTGCAGTATATCAGCATTGTTGTCTGTGATGGTTGATGTAGGAATTGCTTGCAGGGCTGCGTTCACGTCTTCTAGTAGACATTCTGATGGTACTTCACTTAATCTTTGCAACTGTTTTACTAAACATGTTTTTTGCAACAATGATGGAACAAAACTCACCCAATATTAAAACAATTTCTAATGTTTGCTGTA
Organism: Cyprinodon variegatus; assembly: GCF_000732505.1. NCBI lineage: Eukaryota > Metazoa > Chordata > Actinopteri > Cyprinodontiformes > Cyprinodontidae > Cyprinodon > Cyprinodon variegatus. Next base: position 491,114 of record NW_015151090.1, on the reverse strand, counting down.
TTTTAACCTAATCTCTAAATAACTGAACTTACTCATGTGGTGGGTGTAACAAGAAGATCTACTCAGCGAAGAGAAGCAATAACTTCACAAAGATAATACTTAAGTAAAAGTTAAATAAAGGTGTAGTTGAGGATTTCTGGTAATTTATTAATTCCGGCTCCCAAGAGGGAACGCCTATTAAACGCTTGCAAGAACTTGTACAAGCCCATTTCTCCTTCTGTAAGCTCTGTTGAAAATTGTTTGCATCGCTCATACAACCTTACTTTCCAAAAGAAGATTTGCAGCTTTTCCACTATGTCAGACTCACCAAGTGAAAGTAAAAAAAGGGGCAAGCACATGGGCGGCCTTACATAAACATATCACCAGAATGATTGACAATTAGGAGGACCACTTATTTTGATGATCCACCCAGAAAAAGAACATCCTCCTCTATAACTCCCCCAAAAATCTTTCTAAAATGTACAGAGAAAAATGTAAATACCGTATTTTCACGACTATAAGGCGCACTTAAACGTCTTTTTTTCCCCTCAAAATGTGCGGTGCGCCCTATGGTG